>NW_027526687.1:0-143363 GCF_052857255.1 Amblyomma americanum | reverse complement strand
CGCGTCAAAAACTTTTTCTCTTATAACTGCGCGAAAAGCATGTATTCTTGCTTAATACAACGAAACAAGCTGTTTTAGACCGAAATGAGCTAAATCACAACACATCGGTATTACAAGTGTTCCTCTGATACGCGTCAAAACTTTTTCTCTTATAACTGCGCGAAAAGGCATGTATTCGTGCTTAATACAACGAAACAAGCTGTTTTAGACCGAAACGAGCTAAATCACACCACATCGGTTTTACAAGTGTCTCTCTGATACGCGTCAAAACTTTTCTTCTATAACAGCGCGTAAAGCATGTATTCTTGGCTTAATACAACGAAACAAGCTGTTTTAGACCGAACGAGCTAAAGCTGAACACATCGGTTTTACAAGTATCCACGTGATACTCGTCAAAACTTTCTCTTATAACTGCGCGAAAAGCATGTATTCTTGCTTAATACAACGAAACAAGCTGTTTTAGACCGAAATGAGCTAAATCACAACACATCGGTTTTACAAGTGTTCCTCTGATACGCGTCAAAACTTTTTCTCTTATAACGGCGCGAAAAGCATGTATTTTTGCTTAATACAGCGAAACAAGCTGTTTTAGACCGAACGAGCTAAATCACAACACATCGGTATTACAAGCGTTCCACGTGATACTCGTCAAAACTTTTTCTCTTTTAACTGCGCGAAAAGCATGTATTCGTGCTTAATACAACGAAACAAGCTGTTTTTGACCGAAACGAGCTAAATCTGAACACATCGGTTTTACAAGTATCCACGTGATACTCGTCAAAACTTTTTCTCTTATAACTGCGCGAAAAGCATGTATTCTTGCTTAATACAACGAAACAAGCTGTTTTAGACCGAAACGAGCTAAATCACAACACATCGGTTTTACAAGTGTCTCTGATACGCGTCAAAACTTTTTCTTCTATAACTGCGCGTAAAGCATATATTCGTGCTTAATACAACGAAACAAGCTGTTTTAGACCGAAACGAGCTAAATCTGAACACATCGGTTTTACAAGTGTTCCTCTGATACGCGTCAAAACTTTTTCTCTTATAACTGCGCGAAAAGCATGTATTCTTGCTTAATACAACGAAACAAGCTGTTTTAGACCGAAATGAGCTAAATCACAACACATCGGTTTTACAAGTGTTCCTCTGATACGCGTCAAAACTTTTTCTCTTATAACGGCGCGAAAAGCATGTATTCTTGCTTAATACAGCGAAACAAGCTGTTTTAGACCGAAACGAGCAAAATCACAACACATCGGTATTACAAGTGTTCCACGTGATACTCGTCCAAAACTTTTTCTCTTTTAACTGCGCGAAAAGCATGTATTCGTGCTTAATACAACGAAACAAGCTGTTTTTGACCGAAACGAGCTAAATCTGAACACATCGGTTTTACAAGTATCCACGTGATACGCGTCAAAACTTTTTCCCTTATAACTGCGCGAAAAGCATGTATTCGTGCTTAATACAACGAAACAAGCTGTTTTAGTCCGAAAAGAGTTAAATCTGAACACATCGGTTTTACAAGTGTTCCTCTGATACGCGTCAAAACGTTTTCTCTGATAACTGCGTGAAAAGCATGTATTCTTGCTTAATACAACGAAACAAGCTGTTTTAGACCGAAACGTGCCAAATCACAACACATCGGTATTACAAGTGTTCCACGTGATACTCGTCAAAACTTTTTCTCTTATAACTGCGCGAAAAGCATGTATTCGTGCTTAATACAACGAAACATGCTGTTTTAGACCGAAACGAGCTAAATCTGAACACATCGGTTTTTTCAAGTGTCCCTGTGACACGCGTCAAAACTTTTTCTCTTATAACTGCGCGAAAAGCATGTATTCTTGCTTAATACAACGAAACAATCTGTTTTAGACCGAAACGAGCTAAATCACAACACATCGGTTTTACAAGTGTTCCTCTGATACGCGTCAAAACTTTTTCTCTTATAACGGCGCGAAAAGCATGTATTCTTGCTTAATACAGCGAAACAAGCTGTTTTAGACCGAAACGAGCTAAATCACAACACATCGGTATTACAAGTGTTCCACGTGATACTCGTCAAAACTTTTTTCTCTTTTAACTGCGCGAAAAGCATGTATTCGTGCTTAATACAACGAAACAAGCTGTTTTTGACCGAAACGAGCTAAATCTGAACACATCGGTTTTACAAGTATCCACGTGATACTCGTCAAAACTTTTTCTCTTATAACTGCGCGAAAAGCATGTATTCTTGCTTAATACAACGAAACAAGCTGTTTTAGACCGAAACGAGCTAAATCACAACACATCGGTTTACAAGTGTCTCTGATACGCGTCAAAACTTTTTCTTCTATAACTGCGCGTAAAGCATGTATTCGTGCTTAATACAACGAAACAAGCTGTTTTAGACCGAAACGAGCTAAATCTGAACACATCGGTTTTACAAGTGTTCCTCTGATACGCGTCAAAACTTTTTCTCTTATAACTGCGCGAAAAGCATGTATTCTTGCTTAATACAGCGAAACAAGCTGTTTTAGACCGAAACGAGCTAAATCACAACACATCGGTTTTACAAGTGTTCCTCTGATACGCGTCAAAACGTTTTCTCTTATAACTGCGCGAAAGCATGTATTCTTGCTTAATACAACGAAACAAGCTGTTTTAGACCGAAACGAGCTAAATCACAACACATCGGTTTTACAAGTGTTCCTCTGATACGCGTCAAAACTTTTTCTCTTATAACTGCGCGAAAAGCATGTATTCTTGCTTAATACAGCGAAACAAGCTGTTTTAGACCGAAACGAGCTAAATCACAACACATCGGTTTTACAAGTGTTCCTCTGATACGCGTCAAAACTTTTTCTCTTATAACGGCGCGAAAAGCATGTATTCTTGCTTAATACAGCGAAACAAGCTGTTTTAGACCGAAACGAGCTAAATCACAACACATCGGTATTACAAGTGTTCCACGTGATACTCGTCAAAACTTTTTCTCTTTTAACTGCGCGAAAAGCATGTATTCGTGCTTAATACAACGAAACAAGCTGTTTTTGACCGAAACGAGCTAATCTGAACACATCGGTTTTACAAGTATCCACGTGATACGCGTCAAAACTTTTTCCCTTATAACTGCGCGAAAAGCATGTATTCGTGCTTAATACAACGAAACAAGCTGTTTTAGTCCGAAAAGAGTTAAATCTGAACACATCGGTTTTACAAGTGTTCCTCTGATACGCGTCAAAACTTTTTCTCTTATAACTGCGTGAAAAGCATGTATTCTTGCTTAATACAACGAAACAAGCTGTTTTAGACCGAAACGTGCCAAATCACAAACACATCGGTATTACAAGTGTTCCACGTGATACTCGTCAAAACTTTTTCTCTTATAACTGCGCGAAAAGCATGTATTCGTGCTTAATACAACGAAACATGCTGTTTTAGACCGAAACGAGCTAAATCTGAACACATTGGTTTTTTCAAGTGTCCCTGTGACACGCGTCAAAACTTTTTCTTTTATAACTGCGCGAAAAGCATGTATTCGTGCTTAATACAACGAAACATGCTGTTTTAGACCGAAACGAGCTAAATCTGAACACATCGGTTTTTTCAAGTGTCCCTGTGACACGCGTCAAAACTTTTTCTTTTATAACTGCGCGAAAAGCATGTATTCTTGCTTAATACAACGAAACAAGCTGTTTTAGACCGAAACGAGCTAAATCACAACACATCGGTTTTACAAGTGTCTCTCTAATACGCGTCAAAACTTTTTCTCTTATAACTGCGCGAAAAGCATGTATTCTTGCTTAATACAACGAAACAAGCTGTTTTAGACCGAAACGAGCTAAATCTGAACACATCGGTTTTACAAGTGTTCCTCTGATACGCATCAAAACTTTTTTCTCTTATAACTGCGCGAAAAGCATGTATTCTTGCTTAATACAACGAAACAAGCTGTTTTAGACCGAAACGAGCTAAATCTGAACACATCGGTTTTACAAGTGTTCTCTGATACGCGTCAAATTTTTTTCTCTTAGAACTGCGCGAAAAGCATGTGTTCTTGCTTAATACAGCGAAACAAGCTGTTTTAGACCGAAACGAGCTAAATCACAACACATCGGTTTTACAAGTGTTCCTCTGATACGCGTCAACTCTTTTTCTCTTATAGCTGCGCGAAAAGCATGTATTCGTGCTTAGTCCAACGAAACAAGCTGTTTTAGACCGAAACGAGGTAAATCTGAACAGATCGGTTTTACAGGTGTCCCTGTGACACGCCTTTAAAGCTTTTTCTCTTATCACTGCGCGAAAAGCATGTATTTCTGCTTAATACAGCGAAACAAGCTGTTTTAGACCGAAACGAGCTAAATCACAACATATCGGTTTTACAATTGTTCCTCTGATACGCGTCTAAACTTTTTCTCTTATAACTGCGCGAAAAGCATGTATTCGTGCTTAATACAGCGAAACAAGCTGTTTTAGACCGAAACGAGCTAAATCACAACACATCGGTTTTACAAGTGTTCCTCTGATACGCGTCAAAACTTTTTCTCTTATAACTGCGCGAAAAGCATGTATTCGTGCTTAATACAACGAAACAAGCTGTTTTACACCAAAACGAGCTAAATCTGAACACATCGTTTTCCCTTATAACTGCGCGAAAAGCATGTATTCGTGCTTAATACAACGAAACAAGCTGTTTTAGTCCGAAAAGAGTTAAATCTGAACACATCGGTTTTACAAGTGTTCCTCTGATACCCGTCAAAACTTTTTCTCTTATAACTGCGTGAAAAGCATGTATTCTTGCTTAATACAACGAAACAAGCTGTTTTAGACCGAAACGTGCCAAATCACAACACATCGGTATTACAAGTGTTCCACGTGATACTCGTCAAAACTTTTTCTCTTATAACTGCGCGAAAAGCATGTATTCGTGCTTAATACAACGAAACAAGCTGTTTTAGATCGAAACGAGCTAAATCTGAACACATCGGTTTTACAAGGGTCCCTGTGACACGCGTCAATACTTTTTCTCTTATAACTGCGCGAAAAGCATGTATTCTTGCTTAATACAACGAAACAAGCTGTTTTAGACCGAAATGAGCTAAATCACAACACATCGGTTTTACAAGTGTTCCTCTGATACGCGTCAAAACTTTTTCTCTTATAACTGCGCGAAAAGCATGTATTCTTGCTTAATACAGCGAAACAAGCTGTTTTAGACCGAAACGAGCTAAATCACAACACATCGGTATTACAAGTGTTCCACGTGATACTCGTCAAAACGTTTTCTCTTATAACTGCGCGAAAAGCATGTATTCGTGCTTAATACAACGAAACAAGCTGTTTTAGACCGAAACGAGCTAAATCTGAACACTTCGGTTTTACAAGTATCCACGTGATACTCGTCAAAACTTTTTCTCTTATAACTGCGCGAAAAGCATGTATTCTTGCTTAATACAACGAAACAAGCTGTTTTAGACCGAAACGAGCTAAATCACAACACATCGGTTTTACAAGTGTCTCTCTGATACGCGTCAAAACTTTTTCTTCTATAACTGCGCGTAAAGCATGTATTCTTGCTTAATACAACGAAACAAGCTGTTTTAGACCGAAACCAGCTAAATCTGAACACATCGGTTTTACATGTATCCACGTGATACTCGTCAAAACTTTCTCTCTTATAACTGCGCGAAAAGCATGTATTCTTGCTTAATACAACGAAACAAGCTGTTTTAGACCGAAACGAGCTAAATCATAACACATCGGTTTTACAAGTGTCTCTCTAATAGGCGTCAAAACTTTTTCTTCTATAACTGCGCGTAAAGCATGTATTCGTGCTTAATACAACGAAACAAGTTGTTTTAGACCGAAACGAGCTAAATCTGAACACATCGGTTTTACAAGTGTCCCTGTGACACGCGTCAAAACTTTTTCTCTTATAACTGCGCGAAAAGCATGTATTCTTGCTTAATACAGCGAAACAAGCTGTTTTAGACCGAAACGAGCTAAATCACAACACAAAGGTTTTACAAGTGTTCCTCTAATACGCGTCAAAACTTTTTCTCTTATAACTGCGCGAAAAGCATGTATTCTTGCTTAATACTACGAAACAAGCTGTTTTACACCGAAACGAGCTAAATCACAACACATCGGTTTTACAAGTGTTCCTCTGATACGCGTCTAAACTTTTTCTCTTATAACTGCGCGAAAAGCATGTATTCGTGCTTAATACAACGAAACAAGCTGTTTTAGTCCGAAACGAGCTAGATCTGAACACATCGGTTTTACAAGTGTTCCTCTGATACGCGTCAAAACTTTTTCTCTTATAACTGCGCGAAAAGCATGTATTCTTGCTTAATACAGCGAAACAAGCTGTTTTAAACCGAAACGAGCTAAATCACAACACATCGGTATTACAAGTGTTCCACGTGATACTCGTCAAAACATTTTCTCTTATAACTGCGCGAAAAGCATGTATTCGTGCTTAATACAACGAAACAAGCTGTTTTAGACCGAAACGAGCTAAATCTGAACACATCGGTTTTACAAGTATCCACGTGATACTCGTCAAACTTTTTCTCTTATAACTGCGCGAAAAGCATGTATTCTTGCTTAATACAACGAAACAAGCTGTTTTAGACCGAAACGAGCTAAATCACAACACATCGGTTTTACAAGTGTCTCTGATACGCGTCAAAACTTTTTCTTCTATAACTGCGCGTAAAGCATGTATTCGTGCTTAATACAACGAAACAAGCTGTTTTAGACCGAAACGAGCTAAATCTGAACACATCGGTTTTACAAGTGTTCCTCTGATACGCGTCAAAACTTTTTCTCTTATAACTGCGCGAAAAGCATGTATTCTTGCTTAATACAGCGAAACAAGCTGTTTTAGACCGAAACGAGCTAAATCACAACACATCGGTTTTACAAGTGTTCCTCTGATACGCGTCAAAACTTTTTCTCTTATAACTGCGCGAAAAGCATGTATTCTTGCTTAATACAGCGAAACAAGCTGTTTTAGACCGAAACGAGCTAAATCACAACACATCGATTTTACAAGTGTTCCTCTGATACGCGTCAAAACTTTTTCTCTTATAACTGCGCGAAAAGCATGTATTCTTGCTTAATACAGCGAAACAAGCTGTTTTAGACCGAAATGAGCTAAATCACAACACATCGGTTTTACAAGTGTTCCTCTGATACGCGTCAAAACTTTTTCTCTTATAACGGCGCGAAAAGCATGTATTCTTGCTTTATACAGCGAAACAAGCTGTTTTAGACCGAAACGAGCTAAATCACAACACATCGGTATTACAAGTGTTCCACGTGATACTCGTCAAAACTTTTTCTCTTATAAGTGCGCGAAAAGCATGTATTCTTCCTTAATACAGCGAAACAAGCTGTTTTAGACCGAAACGAGCTAAATCACAACACATCGGTTTTACAAGTGTTCCTCTGATACGCGTCAAAACTTTTTCTCTTATAACTGCGCGAAAAGCATGTATTCTTGCTTAATACAGCGAAACAAGCTGTTTTAGACCGAAATGAGCTAAATCACAACACATCGGTTTTACAAGTGTTCCTCTGATACGCGTCAAACTTTTTCTCTTATAACGGCGCGAAAAGCATGTATTCTTGCTTAATACAGCGAAACAAGCTGTTTTAGACCGAAACGATCTAAATCACAACACATCGGTATTACAAGTGTTCCACGTGATAATCGTCAAAACTTTTTCTCTTTTAACTGCGCGAAAAGCATGTATTCGTGCTTAATACAACGAAACAAGCTGTTTTTGACCGAAACGAGCTAAATCTGAACACATCGGTATTACAAGTATCCACGTGATACTCGTCAAAACTTTTTCTCTTATAACTGCGCGAAAAGCATGTATTCTTGCTTAATACAACGAAACAAGCTGTTTTAGACCGAAACGAGCTAAATCACAACACATCGGTTTTACAAGTGTCTCTCTAATACGCGTCAAAAATTTTTCTCTTATAACTGCGCGAAAAGCATGTATTCTTGCTTAATACAACGAAACAAGCTGTTTTAGACCGAAACGAGGTAAATCTGAACACATCGGTTTTACAAGTGTCTCTCTAATACGCGTCAAAACTTTTTCTCTTATAACTGCGCGAAAAGCATGTATTCTTGCTTAATACAGCGAAACAAGCTGTTTTAGACCGAAATGAGCTAAATCACAACACATCGGTTTTACAAGTGTTCCTCTGATACGCGTCAAAACTTTTTCTTTTATAACTGCGCGAAAAGCATGTATTCTTGCTTAATACAGCGAATCAAGCTGTTTTAGACCGAAACGAGCTAAATCACAACACATCGGTATTACAAGTGTTCCACGTGATACTCGTCAAAACTTTTTCTCTTATAACTGCGCGAAAAGCATGTATTCGTGCTTAATACAACGAAACAAGCTGTTTTAGACCGAAACGAGCTAAATCTGAACACATCGGTTTTACAAGTATCCACGTGACACGCGTCAAAACTTTTTCTCTTATAACTGCGCGAAAAGCATGTATTCTTGCTTAATACAGCGAAACAAGCTGTTTTAGACCGAAACGAGCTAAATCACAACACAAAGGTTTTACAAGTGTTCCTCTAATACGCGTCAAAACTTTTTCTCTTATAACTGCGCGAAAAGCATGTATTCGTGCTTAATACAGCGAAACAAGCTGTTTTAGACCGAAACGAGCTAAATCACAACACATCGGTATTACAAGTGTTCCACGTGATACTCGTCAAAACTTTTTCTCTTATAACTGCGCGAAAAGCATGTATTCGTGCTCAATACAACGAAACAAGCTGTTTTAGACCAAAACGAGCTAAATCTGAACACATCGGTTTTCCAAGTGTCCATGTGATACGCGTCAAAACTTTTTCCCTTATAACTGCGCGAAAAGCATGTATTCGTGCTTAATACAACGAAACAAGCTGTTTTAGTCCGAAAAGAGTTAAATCTGAACACATCGGTTTTACAAGTGTTCCTCTGATACGCGTCAAAACTTTTTCTCTTATAACTGCGTGAAAAGCATGTATTCTTGCTTAATACAACGAAACAAGCTGTTTTAGACCGAAACGGGATAAATCACAACACATCGGTATTACAAGTGTTCCACGTGATACTCGTCAAAACTTTTTCTCTTATAACTGCGCGAAAAGCATGTATTCGTGCTTAATACAACGAAACAAGCTGTTTTAGACCAAAACGAGCTAAATCTGAACACATCGGTTTTCCAAGTGTCCATGTGATACGCGTCAAAACTTTTTCCCTTATAACTGCGCGAAAAGCATGTATTCGTGCCTAATACAACGAAACAAGCTGTTTTAGTCCGAAAAGAGTTAAATCTGAACACATCGGTTTTACAAGTGTTCCTCTGATACGCGTCAAAACTTTTTCTCTTATAACTGCGCGAAAAGCATGTATTCGTGCTTAATACAACGAAACAAGCTGTTTTAGACCGAAACGAGCTAAATCACACCACATCGGTTTTACAAGTGTCTCTCTGATACGCGTCAAAACTTTTTCTTCTATAACAGCGCGTAAAGCATGTATTCTTGCTTAATACAACGAAACAAGCTGTTTTAGACCGAAACGAGCTAAATCTGAACACATCGGTTTTACAAGTATCCACGTGATACTCGTCAAAACTTTCTCCTATAACTGCGCGAAAAGCATGTATTCTTGCTTAATACAACGAAACAAGCTGTTTTAGACCGAAATGAGCTAAATCACAACACATCGGTTTTACAAGTGTTCCTCTGATACGCGTCAAAACTTTTTCTCTTATAACGGCGCGAAAAGCATGTATTCTTGCTTAATACAGCGAAACAAGCTGTTTTAGACCGAAACGAGCTAAATCTGAACACATCGGTTTTACAAGTATCCACGTGATACTCGTCAAAACTTTTTCTCTTATAACTGCGCGAAAAGCATGTATTCTTGCTTAATACAACGAAACAAGCTGTTTTAGACCGAAACGAGCTAAATCACAACACATCGGTTTTACAAGTGTCTCTGATACGCGTCAAAACTTTTTCTTCTATAACTGCGCGTAAAGCATGTATTCGTGCTTAATACAACGAAACAAGCTGTTTTAGACCGAAACGAGCTAAATCTGAACACATCGGTTTTACAAGTGTTCCTCTGATACGCGTCAAAACTTTTTCTCTTATAACTGCGCGAAAAGCATGTATTCTTGCTTAATACAACGAAACAAGCTGTTTTAGACCGAAACGAGCTAAATCACAACACATCGGTTTTACAAGTGTTCCTCTGATACGCGTCAAAACTTTTTCTCTTATAACGGCGCGAAAAGCATGTATTCTTGCTTAATACAGCGAAACAAGCTGTTTTAGACCGAAACGAGCTAAATCACAACACATCGGTATTACAAGTGTTCCGCGTGATACTCGTCCAAACTTTTTCTCTTTTAACTGCGCGAAAAGCATGTATTCGTGCTTAATACAACGAAACAAGCTGTTTTTGACCGAAACGAGCTAAATCTGAACACATCGGTTTTACAAGTATCCACGTGATACGCGTCAAAACTTTTTCCCTTATAACTGCGCGAAAAGCATGTATTCGTGCTTAATACAACGAAACAAGCTGTTTTAGTCCGAAAAGAGTTAAATCTGAACACATCGGTTTTACAAGTGTTCCTCTGATACGCGTCAAAACTTTTTCTCTTATAACTGCGTGAAAAGCATGTATTCTTGCTTAATACAACGAAACAAGCTGTTTTAGACCGAAACGTGCCAAATCACAACACATCGGTATTACAAGTGTTCCACGTGATACTCGTCAAAACTTTTTCTCTTATAACTGCGCGAAAAGCATGTATTCGTGCTTAATACAACGAAACATGCTGTTTTAGACCGAAACGAGCTAAATCTGAACACATCGGTTTTTTCAAGTGTCCCTGTGACACGCGTCAAAACTTTTTCTCTTATAACTGCGCGAAAAGCATGTATTCTTGCTTAATACAACGAAACAAGCTGTTTTAGATCGAAACGAGCTAAATCACAACACATCGGTTTTACAAGTGTTCCTCTGATACGCGTCAAAACTTTTTCTCTTATAACGGCGCGAAAAGCATGTATTCTTGCTTAATACAGCGAAACAAGCTGTTTTAGACCGAAACGAGCTAAATCACAACACATCGGTATTACAAGTGTTCCACGTGATACTCGTCAAAACTTTTTCTCTTTTAACTGCGCGAAAAGCATGTATTCGTGCTTAATACAACGAAACAAGCTGTTTTTGACCGAAACGAGCTAAATCTGAACACATCGGTTTTACAAGTATCCACGTGATACTCGTCAAAACTTTTTCTCTTATAACTGCGCGAAAAGCATGTATTCTCGCTTAATACAACGAAACAAGCTGTTTTAGACCGAAACGAGCTAAATCACAACACATCGGTTTTACAAGTGTCTCTGATACGCGTCAAAACTTTTTCTTCTATAACTGCGCGTAAAGCATGTATTCGTGCTTAATACAACGAAACAAGCTGTTTTAGACCGAAACGAGCTAAATCTGAACACATCGGTTTTACAAGTGTTCCTCTGATACGCGTCAAAACTTTTTCTCTTATAACTGCGCGAAAAGCATGTATTCTTGCTTAATACAGCGAAACAAGCTGATTTAGACCGAAACGAGCTAAA
Organism: Amblyomma americanum; assembly: GCF_052857255.1. Lineage (NCBI taxonomy): Eukaryota > Metazoa > Arthropoda > Arachnida > Ixodida > Ixodidae > Amblyomma > Amblyomma americanum. The sequence continues at coordinate 131,689 of NW_027526687.1, read as the reverse complement.
TCACAACACATCGGTTTTACAAGTGTTCCTCTGATACGCGTCAAAACGTTTTCTCTTATAACTGCGCGAAAAGCATGTATTCTTGCTTAATACAGCGAAACAAGCTGTTTTAGACCGAAACGAGCTAAATCACAACACATCGGTTTTACAAGTGTTCCTCTGATACGCGTCAAAACTTTTTCTCTTATAACTGCGCGAAAAGCATGTATTCTTGCTTAATACAGCGAAACAAGCTGTTTTAGACCGAAACGAGCTAAATCACAACACATCGGTTTTACAAGTGTTCCTCTGATACGCGTCAAAACTTTTTCTCTTATAACGGCGCGAAAAGCATGTATTCTTGCTTAATACAGCGAAACAAGCTGTTTTAGACCGAAACGAGCTAAATCACAACACATCGGTATTACAAGTGTTCCACGTGATACTCGTCAAAACTTTTTCTCTTTTAACTGCGCGAAAAGCATGTATTCGTGCTTAATACAACGAAACAAGCTGTTTTTGACCGAAACGAGCTAAATCTGAACACATCGGTTTTACAAGTATCCACGTGATACGCGTCAAAACTTTTTCCCTTATAACTGCGCGAAAAGCATGTATTCGTGCTTAATACAACGAAACAAGCTGTTTTAGTCCGAAAAGAGTTAAATCTGAACACATCGGTTTTACAAGTGTTCCTCTGATACGCGTCAAAACTTTTTCTCTTATAACTGCGTGAAAAGCATGTATTCTTGCTTAATACAACGAAACAAGCTGTTTTAGACCGAAACGTGCTAAATCACACTCATCGGTATTACAAGTGTTCCACGTGATACTCGTCAAAACTTTTTCTCTTATAACTGCGCGAAAAGCATGTATTCGTGCTTAATACAACGAAACATGCTGTTTTAGACCGAAACGAGCTAAATCTGAACACATCGGTTTTTTCAAGTGTCCCTGTGACACGCGTCAAAACTTTTTCTTTTATAACTGCGCGAAAAGCATGTATTCGTGCTTAATACAACAAAACATGCTGTTTTAGACCGAAACGAGCTAAATCTGAACACATCGGTTTTTTCAAGTGTCCCTGTGACACGCGTCAAAACTTTTTCTTTTATAACTGCGCGAAAAGCATGTATTCTTGCTTAATACAACGAAACAAGCTGTTTTAGACCGAAACGAGCTAAATCACAACACATCGGTTTTACAAGTGTCTCTCTAATACGCGTCAAAACTTTTTCTCTTATAACTGCGCGAAAAGCATGTATTCTTGCTTAATACAACGAAACAAGCTGTTTTAGACCGAAACGAGCTAAATCTGAACACATCGGTTTTACAAGTGTTCCTCTGATACGCATCAAAACTTTTTTCTCTTATCACTGCGCGAAAAGCATGTATTCTTGCTTAATACAACGAAACAAGCTGTTTTAGACCGAAACGAGCTAAATCTGAACACATCGGTTTTACAAGTGTTCCTCTGATACGCGTCAAATTTTTTTCTCTTAGAACTGCGCGAAAAGCATGTATTCTTGCTTAATACAGCGAAACAAGCTGTTTTAGACCGAAACGAGCTAAATCACAACACATCGGTTTTACAAGTGTTCCTCTGATACGCGTCAACTCTTTTTTCTCTTATAGCTGCGCGAAAAGCATGTATTCGTGCTTAGTCCAACGAAACAAGCTGTTTTAGACCGAAACGAGGTAAATCTGAACAGATCGGTTTTACAGGTGTCCCTGTGACACGCCTTTAAAGCTTTTTCTCTTATAACTGCGCGAAAAGCATGTATTCTTGCTTAATACAGCGAAACAAGCTGTTTTAGACCGAAACGAGCTAAATCACAACACAAAGGTTTTACAAGTGTTCCTCTAATACGCGTCAAAACTTTTTCTCTTATAACTGCGCGAAAAGCATGTATTCTTGCTTAATACAGCGAAACAAGCTGTTTTAGACCGAAACGATCTAAATCACAACACATCGGTATTACAAGTGTTCCACGTGATACTCGTCAAAACTTTTTCTCTTTTAACTGCGCGAAAAGCATGTATTCGTGCTTAATACAACGAAACAAGCTGTTTTTGACCGAAACGAGCTAAATCTGAACACATCGGTTTTACAAGTATCCACGTGATACTCGTCAAAACTTTTTCTCTTATAACTGCGCGAAAAGCATGTGTTCTTGCTTATTACAACGAAACAAGCTGTTTTAGACCGAAACGAGCTAAATCACAACACATCGGTTTTACAAGTGTCTCTCTAATACGCGTCAAAACTTTTTCTCTTATAACTGCGCGAAAAGCATGTATTCTTGCTTAATACAACGAAACAAGCTGTTTTAGACCGAAACGAGGTAAATCTGAACACATCGGTTTTACAAGTGTCTCTCTAATACGCGTCAAAACTTTTTCTCTTATAACTGCGCGAAAAGCATGTATTCTTGCTTAATACAGCGAAACAAGCTGTTTTAGACCGAAATGAGCTAAATCACAACACATCGGTTTTACAAGTGTTCCTCTGATACGCGTCAAAACTTTTTCTTTTATAACTGCGCGAAAAGCATGTATTCTTGCTTAATACAGCGAATCAAGCTGTTTTAGACCGAAACGAGCTAAATCACAACACATCGGTATTACAAGTGTTCCACGTGATACTCGTCAAAACTTTTTCTCTTATAACTGCGCGAAAAGCATGTATTAGTGATAATACAACGAAACAAGCTGTTTTAGACCGAAACGAGCTAAATCTGAACACATCGGTTTTACAAGTATCCACGTGATACTCGTCAAAACTTTTTCTCTTATAACTGCGTGAAAAGCATGTATTCTTGCTTAATACAACGAAACAAGCTGTTTTAGACCGAAACGAGCTAAATCACAACACATCGGTTTTACAAGTGTCTCTCTAATACGCGTCAAAACTTTTTCTCTTATAACTGCGCGAAAAGCATGTATTCTTGCTTAATACAACGAAACAAGCTGTTTTAGACCGAAACGAGCTAAATCTGAACACATCGGTTTTACAAGTGTTCCTCTGATACGCATCAAAACTTTTTCTCTTATAACTGCGCGAAAAGCATGTATTCTTGCTTAGTCCAACGAAACAAGCTGTTTTAGACCGAAACGAGGTAAATCTGAACACATCGGTTTTACAAGTGTCCTTGTGACATGCCTTTAAAACTTTTTCTCTTATAACTGCGCGAAAAGCATGTATTCCTGCTTAATACAGCGAAACAAGCTGTTTTAGACGAAAACGAGCTAAATCACAACACATCGGTTTTACAAGTGTTCCTCTGATACGCGTCAAATTTTTTTCTCTTATAACTGCGCGAAAAGCATGTATTCTTGCTTAATACTGCGAAACAAGCTGTTTTAGACCGAAACGAGCTAAATCACAACACATCGGTTTTACAAGTGTTCCTCTGATACGCGTCAACTCTTTTTTCTCTTATAGCTGCGCGAAAAGCATGTATTCGTGCTTAGTCCAACGAAACAAGCTGTTTTAGACCGAAACGAGGTAAATCTGAACACATCGGTTTTACAGGTGTCCCTGTGACACGCCTTAAAGCTTTTTCTCTTATCACTGCGCGAAAAGCATGTATTTCTGCTTAATACAGCGAAACAAGCTGTTTTAGACCGAAACGAGCTAAATCACAACACATCGGTTTTACAATTGTTCCTCTGATACGCGTCTAAACTTTTTCTCTTATAACTGCGCGAAAAGCATGTATTCGTGCTTAATACAGCGAAACAAGCTGTTTTAGACCGAAACGAGCTAAATCACAACACATCGGTTTTACAAGTGTTCCTCTGATAAGCGTCAAAACTTTTTCTCTTATAACTGCGCGAAAAGCATGTATTCGTGCTTAATACAACGAAACAAGCTGTTTTAGACCAAAACGAGCTAAATCTGAACACATCGGTTTTCCAAGTGTTCCTCTGATACGCGTCAAAACTTTTTTCTCTTATAACTGCGCGAAAGCATGTATTCTTGCTTAGTCCAACGAAACAAGCTGTTTTAGACCGAAACGAGGTAAATCTGAACTCATCGGTTTTACAAGTGTCCTTGTGACATGCCTTTAAAACTTTTTCTCTTATAACTGCGCGAAAAGCATGTATTCCTGCTTAATACAGCGAAACAAGCTGTTTTAGACCAAAACGAGCTAAATCACAACACATCGGTTTTATAAGTGTTCCTCTGATACGCGTCAAATTTTTTTCTCTTATAACTGCGCGAAAAGCATGTATTCTTGCTTAATACAGCGAAACAAGCTGTTTTAGACCAAAACGAGCTAAATCACAACACATCGCTTTTACAAGTGTTCCTCTGATACGCGTCAACTCTTTTTTCTCTTATAGCTGCGCGAAAAGCATGTATTCGTGCTTAGTCCAACGCAACAAGCTGTTTTAGACCGAAACGAGGTAAATCTGAACACATCGGTTTTACAAGTGTCCCTGTGACACGCCTTTAAAGCTTTTTCTCTTATCACTGCGCGAAAAGCATGTATTTCTGCTTAATACAGCGAAACAAGCTGTTTAGACCGAAACGAGCTAAATCACAACACATCGGTTTTACAATTGTTCCTCTGATACGCGTCTAAACTTTTTCTCTTATAACTGCGCGAAAAGCATGTATTCGTGCTTAATACAACGAAACAAGCTGTTTTAGACCGAAACGAGCTAAATCTGAACACATCGGTTTTACAAGTGTCCCTGTGACACGCGTCAAAACTTTTTCTCTTATAACTGCGCGAAAAGCATGTATTCTTGCTTAATACAGCGAAACAAGCTGTTTTATACCGAAACGAGCTAAATCACAACACATCGGTTTTACAAGTGTTCCTCTGATACGCGTCAAAACTTTTTCTCTTATAACTGCGCGAAAAGCATGTATTCGTGCTTAATACAACGAAACAAGCTGTTTTAGACCAAAACGAGCTAGATCTGAACACATCGGTTTTCCAGGTGTCCATGTGATACGCGTCAAAACTTTTTCTCTTATAACTGCGCGAAAAGCATGTATTCGTGCTTAATACAACGAAACAAGCTGTTTTAGTCCGAAAAGAGTTAAATCTGAACACATCGGTTTTACAAGTGTTCCTCTGATACGCGTCAAAACTTTTTCTCTTATAACTGCGCGAAAAGCATGTATTCTTGCTTAATACAACGAAACAAGCTGTTTTAGACCAAACGAGCCAAATCACAACACATCGGTATTACAAGTGTTCCACGTGATACTCGTCAAAACTTTTTCTCTTATAACTGCGCGAAAAGCATGTATTCGTGCTTAATACAACGAAACAAGCTGTTTTAGACCGAAACGAGTTAAATCTGAGCACATCAGTTTTACAAGTGTCCCTGTGACACGCGTCAAAACTTTTTCTCTTATAACTGCGCAAAAAGCATGTATTCTTGCTTAATACAACGAAACAAGCTGTTGTAGACCGAAATCAGCTAAATCACAACACATCGGTTTTACAAGTGTTCCTCTGATACGCGTCAAAACTTTTTCTCTTATAACTGCGCGAAAAGCATGTATTCTTGCTTAATACAGCGAAACAAGCTGTTTTAGACCGAAACGAGCTAAATCACAACACATCGGTATTACAAGTATCCACGTGATACTCGTCAAAACTTTTTCTCTTATAACTGCGCGAAAAGCATGTATTCTTGCTTAATACAACGAAACAAGCTGTTTTAGACCGAAACGAGCTAAATCACAACACATCGGTTTTACAAGTGTCTCCCTGATACGCGTCAAAACTTTTTCTTCTATAACTGCGCGTAAAGCATGTATTCGTGCTTAATACAACAAAACAAGCTGTTCTAGACCGAAACGAGCTAAATCTGAACACATCGGTTTTACAAGTGTTCCTCTGATACGCGTCAAAACTTTTTCTCTTATAACTGCGCGAAAAGCATGTATTCTTGCTTAATACAGCGAAACAAGCTGTTTTAGACCGAAACGAGCTAAATCACAACACATCGGTTTTACAAGTGTTCCTCTGATACGCGTCAAAACTTTTTCTCTTATAACTGCGCGAAAAGCATGTATTCTTGCTTAATACAGCGAAACAAGCTGTTTTAGACCGAAACGAGCTAAATCACAACACATCGGTTTTACAAGTGTTCCTCTGATACGCGTCAAAACTTTTTCTCTTATAACTGCGCGAAAAGCATGTATTCTTGCTTAATACAGCGAAACAAGCTGTTTTAGACCGAAATGAGCTAAATCACAACACATCGGTTTTACAAGTGTTCCTCTGATACGCGTCAAAACTTTTTCTCTTATAACTGCGCGAAAAGCATGTATTCTTGCTTAATACAGCGAAACAAGCTGTTTTAGACCGAAACGAGCTAAATCACAGCACATCGGTATTACAAGTGTTCCACGTGATACTCGTCAAAACGTTTTCTCTTATAACTGCGCGAAAAGCATGTATTCGTGCTTAATACAACGAAACAAGCTGTTTTAGACCGAAACGAGCTAAATCTGAACACATCGGTTTTACAAAGTATCCACGTGATACTCGTCAAAACTTTTTCTCTTATAACTGCGCGAAAAGCATGTATTCTTGCTTAATACAACGAAACAAGCTGTTTTAGACCGAAACGAGCTAAATCACAACACATCGGTTTTATAAGTGTTCCTCTGATACGCGTCAAATTTTTTTCTCTTATAACTGCGCGAAAAGCATGTATTCTTGCTTAATACAGCGAAACAAGCTGTTTTAGACCGAAACGAGCTAAATCACAACACATCGCTTTTACAAGTGTTCCTCTGATACGCGTCAACTCTTTTTTCTCTTATAGCTGCGCGAAAAGCATGTATTCGTGCTTAGTCCAACGAAACAAGCTGTTTTAGACCGAAACGAGGTAAATCTGAACACATCGGTTTTACAAGTGTCCCTGTGACACGCCTTTAAAGCTTTTTCTCTTATCACTGCGCGAAAAGCATGTATTTCTGCTTAATACAGCGAAACAAGCTGTTTTAGACCGAAACGAGCTAAATCACAACACATCGGTTTTACAATTGTTCCTCTGATACGCGTCTAAACTTTTTCTCTTATAACTGCGCGATAAGCATGTATTCGTGCTTAATACAACGAAACAAGCTGTTTTAGACCGAAACGAGCTAAATCTGAACACATCGGTTTTACAAGTGTCCCTGTGACACGCGTCAAAACTTTTTCTCTTATAACTGCGCGAAAAGCATGTATTCTTGCTTAATACAGCGAAACAAGCTGTTTTAGACCGAAACGAGCTAATCACAACACATCGGTTTTACAAGTGTTCCTCTGATACGCGTCAAAACTTTTTCTCTTATAACTGCGCGAAAAGCATGTATTCGTGCTTAATACAACGAAACAAGCTGTTTTAAACCAAAACGAGCTAGATCTGAACACATCGGTTTTCCAGGTGTCCATGTGATACGCGTCAAAACTTTTTCTCTTATAACTGCGCGAAAAGCATGTATTCGTGCTTAATACAACGAAACAAGCTGTTTTAGTCCGAAAAGAGTTAAATCTGAACACATCGGTTTTACAAGTGTTCCTCTGATACGCGTCAAAACTTTTTCTCTTATAACTGCGCGAAAAGCATGTATTCTTGCTTAATACAACGAAACAAGCTGTTTTAGACCAAAACGAGCCAAATCACAACACATCGGTATTACAAGTGTTCCACGTGATACTCGTCAAAACTTTTTCTCATATAACTGCGCGAAAAGCATGTATTCGTGCTTAATACAACGAAACAAGCTGTTTTAGACCGAAACGAGTTAAATCTGAGCACATCAGTTTTACAAGTGTCCCTGTGACACGCGTCAAAACTTTTTCTCTTATAACTGCGCGAAAAGCATGTATTCTTGCTTAATACAACGAAACAAGCTGTTGTAGAGCGAAATGAGCTAAATCACAACACATCGGTTTTACAAGTGTTTCTCTGATACGCGTCAAAACTTTTTCTCTTATAACTGCGCGAAAAGCATGTATTCTTGCTTAATACAGCGAAACAAGCTGTTTTAGACCGAAACGAGCTAAATCACAACACATCGGTATTACAAGTATCCACGTGATACTCGTCAAAACTTTTTCTCTTATAACTGCGCGAAAAGCATGTATTCTTGCTTAATACAACGAAACAAGCTGTTTTAGACCGAAACGAGCTAAATCACAACACATCGGTTTTACAAGTGTCTCCCTGATACGCGTCAAAACTTTTTCTTCTATAACTGCGCGTAAAGCATGTATTCTTGCTTAATACAGCGAAACAAGCTGTTTTAGACCGAAACGAGCTAATCACAACACATCGGTTTTACAAGTGTTCCTCTGATACGCGTCAGAACTTTTTCTCTTATAACTGCGCGAAAAGCATGTATTCTTGCCTAATACAGCGAAACAAGCTGTTTTAGACCGAAACGAGCTAAATCACAACACATCGGTTTTACAAGTGTTCCTCTGATACTCGTCAAAACTTTTTCTCTTATAACTGCGCGAAAAGCATGTATTCGTGCTTAATACAACGAAACAAGCTGTTTTAGACCGAAACGAGCTAAATCTGAACACATCGGTTTTACAAGTATCCACGTGATACTCGTCAAAACTTTTTCTCTTATAACTGCGCGAAAAGCATGTATTCTTGCTTAATACAACGAAACAAGCTGTTTTAGACCGAAACGAGCTAAATCACAACACATCGGTTTTACAAGTGTCTCTGATACGCGTCAAAACTTTTTCTTCTATAAATGCGCGTAAAGCATGTATTCGTGCTTAATACAACGAAGCGAGCTGTTTAGACCGAAACGAGCTAAATCTGAACACATCGGTTTTACAAGTGTTCCTCTGATACGCATCAAAACTTTTTTCTCTTATAACTGCGCGAAAAGCATGTATTCTTGCTTAGTCCAACGAAACAAGCTGTTTTAGACCGAAACGAGGTAAATCTGAACACATCGGTTTTACAAGTGTCCTTGTGACATGCCTTTAAAACTTTTTTCTCTTATAACTGCGCGAAAAGCATGTATTCCTGCCTAATACAGCGAAACAAGCTGTTTTAGACGAAAACGAGCTAAATCACAACACATCGGTTTTACAAGTGTTCCTCTGATACGCGTCAAATTTTTTTCTCTTATAACTGCGCGAAAAGCATGTATTCTTGCTTAATACAGCGAAACAAGCTGTTTTAGACCGAAACGAGCTAAATCACAACACATCGGTTTTACAAGTGTTCCTCTGATACGCGTCAACTCTTTTTTCTCTTATAGCTGCGCGAAAAGCATGTATTCGTGCTTAGTCCAACGAAACAAGCTGTTTTAGACCGAAACGAGGTAAATCTGAACACATCGGTTTTACAGGTGTCCCTGTGACAAGCCTTTAAAGCTTTTTCTCTTATCACTGCGCGAAAAGCATGTATTTCTGCTTAATACAGCGAAACAAGCTGTTTTAGACCGAAACGAGCTAAATCACAACATATCGGTTTTACAATTGTTCCTCTGATACGCGTCTAAACTTTTCTCTTATAACTGCGCGAAAAGCATGTATTCGTGCTTAATACAGCGAAACAAGCTGTTTTAGACCGAAACGAGCTAAATCTGAGCACATCAGTTTTACAAGTGTCCCTGTGACACGCGTCAAAACTTTTTCTCTTATAACTGCGCGAAAAGCATGTATTCTTGCTTAATACAACGAAACAAGCTGTTGTAGAGCGAAATGAGCTAAATCACAACACATCGGTTTTACAAGTGTTTCTCTGATACGCGTCAAAACTTTTTCTCTTATAACTGCGCGAAAAGCATGTATTCTTGCTTAATACAGCGAAACAAGCTGTTTTAGACCGAAACGAGCTAAATCACAACACATCGGTATTACAAGTATCCACGTGATACTCGTCAAAACTTTTTCTCTTATAACTGCGCGAAAAGCATGTATTCTTGCTTAATACAACGAAACAAGCTGTTTTAGACCGAAACGAGCTAAATCACAACACATCGGTTTTACAAGTGTCTCCCTGATACGCGTCAAAACTTTTTCTTCTATAACTGCGCGTAAAGCATGTATTCGTGCTTAATACAACAAAACAAGCTGTTTTAGACCGAAACGAGCTAAATCTGAACACATCGGTTTTACAAGTGTTCCTCTGATACGCGTCAAAACTTTTTCTCTTATAACTGCGCGAATGCATGTATTCTTGCTTAATACAGCGAAACAAGCTGTTTTAGACCGAAACGAGCTAAATCACAACACATCGGTTTTACAAGTGTTCCTCTGATACGCGTCAAAACTTTTTCTCTTATAACTGCGCGAAAAGCATGTATTCTTGCTTAATACAGCGAAACAAGCTGTTTTAGACCGAAACGAGCTAAATCACAACACATCGGTTTTACAAGTGTTCCTCTGATACTCGTCAAAACTTTTTCTCTTATAACTGCGCGAAAAGCATGTATTCGTGCTTAATACAACGAAACAAGCTGTTTTAGACCGAAACGAGCTAAATCTGAACACATCGGTTTTACAAGTATCCACGTGATACTCGTCAAAACTTTTTCTCTTATACCTGCGCGAAAAGCATGTATTCTTGCTTAATACAACGAAACAAGCTGTTTTAGACCGAAAAGAGTTAAATCTGAACACATCGGTTTTACAAGTGTTCCTCGGATACGCGTCAAAACTTTTTCTTCTATAAATGCGCGTAAAGCATGTATTCGTGCTTAATACAACGAAGCAAGCTGTTTTAGACCGAAACGAGCTAAATCTGAACACATCGGTTTTACAAGTGTTCCTCTGATACGCATCAAAAACTTTTTCTCTTATAACTGCGCGAAAAGCATGTATTCTTGCTTAGTCCCAACGAAACAAGCTGTTTTAGACCGAAACGAGGTAAATCTGAACACATCGGTTTTACAAGTGTCCTTGTGACATGCCTTTAAAACTTTTTCTCTTATAACTGCGCGAAAAGCATGTATTCCTGCCTAATACAGCGAAACAAGCTGTTTTAGACGAAAACGAGCTAAATCACAACACATCGGTTTTACAAGTGTTCCTCTGATACGCGTCAAATTTTTTTCTCTTATAACTGCGCGAAAAGCATGTATTCTTGCTTAATACAGCGAAACAAGCTGTTTTAGACCGAAACGAGCTAAATCACAACACATCGGTTTTACAAGTGTTCCTCTGATACGCGTCAACTCTTTTTTCTCTTATAGCTGCGCGAAAAGCATGTATTCGTGCTTAGTCCAACGAAACAAGCTGTTTTAGACCGAAACAAGGTAAATCTGAACACATCGGTTTTACAGGTGTCCCTGTGACAAGCCTTTAAAGCTTTTTCTCTTATCACTGCGCGAAAAGCATGTATTTCTGCTTAATACAGCGAAACAAGCTCTTTTAGACCGAAACGAGCTAAATCACAACATATCGGTTTTACAATTGTTCCTCTGATACGCGTCTAAACTTTTTCTCTTATAACTGCGCGAAAAGCATGTATTCGTGCTTAATACAGCGAAACAAGCTGTTTTAGACCGAAACGAGCTAAATCACAACACATCGGTTTTACAAGTGTTCCTCTGATACGCGTCAAAACTTTTTCTCTTATAACTGCGCGAAAAGCATGTATTCGTGCTTAATACAACGAAACAAGCTGTTTTACACCAAAACGAGCTAAATCTGAACACATCGGTTTTCCAAGTGTCCATGTGATAAGCGTCAAAACTTTTTCCCTTATAACTGCGCGAAAAGCATGTATTCGTGCTTAATACAACGAAACAAGCTGTTTTAGTCCGAAAAGAGTTAAATCTGAACACATCGGTTTTACAAGTGTTCCTCTGATACCCGTCAAAACGTTTTCTCTTATAACTGCGTGAAAAGCATGTATTCTTGCTTAATACAACGAAACAAGCTGTTTTAGACCGAAATGTGCCAAATCACAACACATCGGTATTACAAGTGTTCCACGTGATACTCGTCAAAACTTTTTCTCTTATAACTGCGCGAAAAGCATGTATTCGTGCTTAATACAACGAAACAAGCTGTTTTAGACCGAAACGAGCTAAATCTGAACACATCGGTTTTACAAGGGTCCCTGTGACACGCGTCAATACTTTTTCTCTTATAACTGCGCGAAACAAGCTGTTTTAGACCGAAATGAGCTAAATCACAACACATCGGTTTTACAAGTGTTCCTCTGATACCCGTCAAAACTTTTTCTCTTATAACTGCGCGAAAAGCATGTATTCTTGCTTAATACAGCGAAACAAGCTGTTTTAGACCGAAATGAGCTAAATCACAACACATCGGTATTACAAGTGTTCCACGTGATACTCGTCAAAACGTTTTCTCTTATAACTGCGCGAAAAGCATGTATTCGTGCTTAATACAACGAAACAAGCTGTTTTAGACCGAAACGAGCTAAATCTGAACACTTCGGTTTTACAAGTATCCACGTGATACTCGTCAAAACTTTTTCTCTTATAACGGCTCGAAAAGCTTGTATTCGTGCTTAATACAACGAAACAAGCTGTTTTAGACCAAAACGAGCTAAATCTGAACACATCGGCTTTACAAGTGTCCACGTGATACGCGTCAAAACTTTTTCTCTTATAACTGCGCGAAAAGCATGTATTCGTGCTTAATACAACGAAACAAGCTGTTTTAGACCGAAACGAGCTAAATCTGAACACATCGGTTTTACAAGTGTCCCTGTGACACGCGTCAAAACTTTTTCTCTTATAACTGCGCGAAAAGCATGTATTCGTGATTAATACAACGAAACAAGCTCTTTTAAACCAAAAAGAGCTAGATCTGAACACATCGGTTTTACAAGTGTCCATGTGATACGTGTCAAAACATTTTATCTTATAACTGGGCGAAAAGCATGTATTCTTGCATAATACAACGAAACAAGCTGTTTTAGATCGAAACGAGCGAAATCTGAACACATCGGTTTTAAAAGTGTCCCTGAGATACGCGTAAAAACTTTTTATCTTATAACTGCGCGAAAAGCTTGTATTCTTGTTTAATACAACGAAACAAGCTGTTTTAGACCGAAACGAGCTAAATCACAACACATCGGTTTGACAAGTGTCTCTGATACGCGTCAAAACTTTTTCTTCTATAACTGCGCGTAAAGCATGTATTCGTGCTTAATACAACGAAACAAGCTGTTTTAGACCGAAACGAGCTAAATCTGAACACATCGGTTTTACAAGTGTTCCTCTGATACGCGTCAAAACTTTTTCTCTTATAACTGCGCGAAAAGCATGTATTCTTGCTTAATACAGCGAAACAAGCTGTTTTAGACCGAAACGAGCTAAATCACAACACATCGGTTATACAAGTGTTCCTCTGATACGCGTCAAAACTTTTTCTCTTATAACTGCGCGAAAAGCATGTATTCTTGCTTAATACAGCGAAACAAGCTGTTTTAGACCGAAACGAGCTAAATCACAACTCATCGGTTTTACAAGTGTTCCTCTGATACGCGTCAAAACTTTTTCTCTTATAACTGCGCGAAAAGCATGTATTCTTGCTTAATACAGCGAAACAAGCTGTTTTAGACCGAAATGAGCTAAATCACAACACATCGGTTTTACAAGTGTTCCTCTGATACGCGTCAAAACTTTTTCTCTTATAACGGCGCGAAAAGCATGTATTCTTGCTTAATACAGCGAAACAAGCTGTTTTAGACCGAAACGAGCTAAATCAAAACACATCGGTATTACAAGTGTTCCACGTGATACTCGTCAAAACTTTTTCTCTTTTAACTGCGCGAAAAGCATGTATTCGTGCTTAATACAACGAAAAAAGCTGTTTTAGACCGAAACGAGCTAAATCTGAACACATCGGTTTTACAAGTATCCACGTGATACTCGTCAAAACTTTTTCTCTTATAACTGCGCGAAAAGCATGTATTCTTGCTTAATACAACGAAACAAGCTGTTTTAGACCGAAACGAGCTAAATCACAACACATCGGTTTTACAAGTGTCTCTCTAATACGCGTCAAAACTTTTTCTCTTTTAACTGCGCGAAAAGCATGTATTCTTGCTTAATACAACGAAACAAGCTGTTTTAGACCGAAACGAGCTAAATCTGAACACATCGGTTTTACAAGTATCCATGTGATACTCGTCAAAACTTTTTCTCTTATAACTGCGCGAAAAGCATGTATTCTTGCTTAATACAGAGAAACAAGCTGTTTTAGACCGAAATGAGCTAAATCACAACACATCGGTTTTACAAGTGTTCCTCTGATACGCGTCAAAACTTTTTCCTTTATAACTGCGCGAAAAGCATGTATTCTTGCTTAATACAGCGAATCAAGCTGTTTTAGACCGAAACGAGCTAAATCACAACACATCGGTATTACAAGTGTTCCACGTGATACTCGTCAAAACTTTTTCTCTTATAACTGCGCGAAAAGCATGTATTCGTGCTTAATACAACGAAACAAGCTGTTTTAGACCAAAACGAGCTAAATCTGAACACATCGGTTTTACAAGTATCCACGTGATACTCGTCAAAACTTTTTCTCTTATAACTGCGCGAAAAGCATGTATTCTTGCTTAATACAACGAAACAAGCTGTTTTAGACCGAAACGAGCTAAATCACAACACATCGGTTTTACAAGTGTCTCTCTAATACGCGTCAAAACTTTTTCTCTTATAACTGCGCGAAAAGCATGTATTCTTGCTTAATACAACGAAACAAGCTGTTTTAGACCGAAACGAGCTAAATCACAACACATCGGTTTTACAAGTGTCTCTCAAATACGCGTCAAAACTTTTTCTCTTATAACTGCGCGAAAAGCATGTATTCTTGCTTAATACAACGAAACAAGCTGTTTTAGACCGAAACGAGGTAAATCTGAACACATCGGTTTTACAAGTGTCCTTGTGACATGCCTTTAAAACTTTTTCTCTTATAACTGCGCGAAAAGCATGTATTCCTGCTTAATACAGCGAAACAAGCTGTTTTAGACCAAAACGAGCTAAATCACAACTTATCGGTTTTATAAGTGTTCCTCTGATACGCGTAAATTTTTTTCTCTTATAACTGCGCGAAAAGCATGTATTCTTGCTTAATACAGCGAAACAAGCTGTTTTAGACCGAAACGAGTTAAATCACAACACATCGCTTTTACAAGTGTTCCTCTGATACGCGTCAACTCTTTTTTCTCTTATAGCTGCGCGAAAAGCATGTATTCGTGCTTAGTCCAACGAAACAAGCTGTTTTAGACCGAAACGAGGTAAATCTGAACACATCGGTTTTACAAGTGTCCCTGTGACACGCCTTTAAAGCTTTTTCTCTTATCACTGCGCGAAAAGCATGTATTTCTGCTTAATACAGCGAAACAAGCTGTTTTAGACCGAAACGAGCTAAATCACAACACATCGGTTTTACAATTGTTCCTCTGATACGCGTCTAAACTTTTTCTCTTATAACTGCGCGAAAAGCATGTATTCGTGCTTAATACAACGAAACAAGCTGTTTCAGACCGAAACGAGCTAAATCTGAACACATCGGTTTTACAAGTGTCCCTGTGACACGCGTCAAAACTTTTTCTCTTATAACTGCGCGAAAAGCATGTATTCTTGCTTAATACAGCGAAACAAGCTGTTTTAGACCGAAACGAGCTAAATCACAACACATCGGTTTTACAAGTGTTCCTCTGATACGCGTCAAAACTTTTTCTCTTATAACTGCGCGAAAAGCATGTATTCGTGCTTAATACAACGAAACAAGCTGTTTTAGACCAAAACGAGCTAGATCTGAACACATCGGTTTTCCAAGTGTCCATGTGATACGCGTCAAAACTTTTTCTCTTATAACTGCGCGAAAAGCATGTATTCGTGCTTAATACAACGAAACAAGCTGTTTTAGTCCGAAAAGAGTTAAATCTGAACACATCGGTTTTACAAGTGTTCCTCTGATACGCGTCAAAACTTTTTCTCTTATAACTGCGCGAAAACCATGTATTCTTGCTTAATACAACGAAACAAGCTGTTTTAGACCAAAACGAGCCAAATCACAACACATCGGTATTACAAGTGTTCCACGTGATACTCGTCAAAACTTTTTCTCTTATAACTGCGCGAAAAGCATGTATTCGTGCTTAATACAACGAAACAAGCTGTTTTAGACCGAAACGAGTTAAATCTGAGCACATCAGTTTTACAAGTGTCCCTGTGACACGCGTCAAAACTTTTTCTCTTATAACTGCGCGAAAAGCATGTATTCTTGCTTAATACAACGAAACAAGCTGTTGTAGACCGAAATGAGCTAAATCACAACACATCGGTTTTACAAGTGTTCCTCTGATACGCGTCAAAACTTTTTCTCTTATAACTGCGCGAAAAGCATGTATTCTTGCTTAATACAGCGAAACAAGCTGTTTTAGACCGAAACGAGCTAAATCACAACACATCGGTATTACAAGTATCCACGTGATACTCGTCAAAACTTTTTCTCTTATAACTGCGCGAAAAGCATGTATTCTTGCTTAATACAACGAAACAAGCTGTTTTAGACCGAAACGAGCTAAATCACAACACATCGGTTTTACAAGTGTCTCCCTGATACGCGTCAAAAATTTTTCTTCTATAACTGCGCGTAAAGCATGTATTCGTGCTTAATACAACAAAACAAGCTGTTTTAGACCGAAACGAGCTAAATCTGAACACATCGGTTTTACAAGTGTTCCTCTGATACGCGTCAAAACTTTTTCTCTTATAACTGCGCGAAAAGCATGTATTCTTGCTTAATACAGCGAAACAAGCTGTTTTAGACCGAAACGAGCTAAATCACAACACATCGGTTTTACAAGTGTTCCTCTGATACGCGTCAAAACTTTTTCTCTTATAACTGCGCGAAAAGCATGTATTCTTGCTTAATACAGCGAAACAAGCTGTTTTAGACCGAAACGAGCTAAATCACAACACATCGGTTTTACAAGTGTTCCTCTGATACGCGTCAAAACTTTTTCTCTTATAACTGCGCGAAAAGCATGTATTCTTGCTTAATACAGCGAAACAAGCTGTTTTAGACCGAAATGAGCTAAATCACAACACATCGGTTTTACAAGTGTTCCTCTGATACGCGTCAAAACTTTTTCTCTTATAACTGCGCGAAAAGCATGTATTCTTGCTTAATACAGCGAAACAAGCTGTTTTAGACCGAAACGAGCTAAATCACAGCACATCGGTATTACAAGTGTTCCACGTGATACTCGTCAAAACTTTTTCTCTTATAACTGCGCGAAAAGCATGTATTCGTGCTTAATACAACGAAACAAGCTGTTTTAGACCGAAACGAGCTAAATCTGAACACATCGGTTTTACAAGTATCCACGTGATACTCGTCAAAACTTTTTCTCTTATAACTGCGCGAAAAGCATGTATTCTTGCTTAATACAACGAAACAAGCTGTTTTAGACCGAAACGAGCTAAATCACAACACATCGGTTTTACAAGTGTCTCTGATACGCGTCAAAACTTTTTCTTCTATAACTGCGCGTAAAGCATGTATTCGTGCTTAATACAACGAAACAAGCTGTTTTCGACCGAAACGAGCTAAATCTGAACACATCGGTTTTACAAGTGTTCCTCTGATACGCATCAAAACTTTTTTCTCTTATAACTGCGCGAAAAGCATGTATTCTTGCTTAGTCCAACGAAACAAGCTGTTTTAGACCGAAACGAGGTAAATCTAAACACATCGGTTTTACAAGTGTCCTTGTGACATGCCTTTAAAACTTTTTCTCTTATAACTGCGCGAAAAGCATGTATTCCTGCTTAATACAGCGAAACAAGCTGTTTTAGACGAAAACGAGCTAAATCACAACACATCGGTTTTACAAGTGTTCCTCTGATACGCGTCAAATTTTTTTCTCTAATAACTGCGCGAAAAGCATGTATTCTTGCTTAATACAGCGAAACAAGCTGTTTTAGACCGAAACGAGCGTAATCACAACACATCGGTTTTACAAGTGTTCCTCTGATACGCGTCAACTCTTTTTTCTCTTATAGCTGCGCGAAAAGCATGTATTCGTGCTTAGTCCAACGAAACAAGCTGTTTTAGACCGAAACGAGGTAAATCTGAACACATCGGTTTTACAGGTGTCCCTGTGACACGCCTTTAAAGCTTTTTCTCTTATCACTGCGCGAAAAGCATGTATTTCTGCTTAATACAGCGAAACAAGCTGTTTTAGACCGAAACGAGCTAAATCACAACATATCGGTTTTACAATTGTTCCTCTGATACGCGTCTAAACTTTTTCTCTTATAACTGCGCGAAAAGCATGTATTCGTGCTTAATACAGCGAAACAAGCTGTTTTAGACCGAAACGAGCTAAATCACAACACATCGGTTTTACAAGTGTTCCTCTGATACGCGTCAAAACTTTTTCTCTTATAACTGCGCGAAAAGCATGTATTCGTGCTTAATACAACGAAACAAGCTGTTTTACACCAAAACGAGCTAAATCTGAACACATCGGTTTTCCAAGTGTCCATGTGATACGCGTCAAAACTTTTTCTCTTATAACTGCGTGAAAAGCATGTATTCTTGCTTAATACAACGAAACAAGCTGTTTTAGACCGAAACGTGCCAAATCACAACACATCGGTATTACAAGTGTTCCACGTGATACTCGTCAAAACTTTTTCTCTTATAACTGCGCGAAAAGCATGTATTCGTGCTTAATACAACGAAACAAGCTGTTTTAGACCGAAACGAGCTAAATCTGAACACATCGGTTTTACAAGGGTCCCTGTGACACGCGTCAATACTTTTTCTCTTATAACTGCGCGAAAAGCATGTATTCTTGCTTAATACAACGAAACAAGCTGTTTTAGACCGAAATGAGCTAAATCACAACACACCGGTTTTACAAGTGTTCTTCTGATACGCGTCAAAACTTTTTCTCTTATAACTGCGCGAAAAGCATGTATTCTTGCTTAATACAGCGAAACAAGCTGTTTTAGACCGAAACGAGCTAAATCACAACACATCGGTATTACAAGTGTTCCACGTGATACTCGTCAAAACGTTTTCTCTTATAACTGCGCGAAAAGCATGTATTCGTGCTTAATACAACGAAACAAGCTGTTTTAGACCGAAACGAGCTAAATCTGAACACTTCGGTTTTACAAGTATCCACGTGATACTCGTCAAAACTTTTTCTCTTATAACTGCGCGAAAAGCATGTATTCTTGCTTAATACAACGAAACAAGCTGTTTTAGACCAAAACGAGCTAAATCACAACACATCGGTTTTACAAGTGTCTCTCTGATACGCGTCAAAACATTTTCTTCTATAACTGCGCGTAAAGCATGTATTCTTGCTTAATACAACGAAACAAGCTGTTTTAGACCGAAACCAGCTAAATCTGAACACATCGGTTTTACAAGTGTCCCTGTGACACGCGTCAAAACTTTTTCTCTTATAACTGCGCGAAAAGCATGTATTCTTGCTTAATACAGCGAAACAAGCTGTTTTAGACCGAAACGAGCTAAATCACAACACAAAGGTTTTACAAGTGTTCCTCTAATACGCGTCAAAACTTTTTCTCTTATAACTGCGCGAAAAGCATGTATTCTTGCTTAATACTACGAAACAAGCTGTTTTACACCGAAACGAGCTAAATCACAACACATCGGTTTTACAAGTGTTCCTCTGATACGCGTCTAAACTTTTTCTCTTATAACTGCGCGAAAAGCATGTATTCGTGCTTAATACAACGAAACAAGCTGTTTTAGTCCGAAACGAGCTAAATCTGAACACATCGGTTTTACAAGTGTTCCTCTGATACGCGTCAAAACTTTTTCTCTTATAACTGCGCGAAAAGCAAATATTCTTGCTTAATACAGCGAAACAAGCTGTTTTAAACCGAAACGAGCTAAATCACAACACATCGGTATTACAAGTGTTCCACGTGATACTCGTCAAAACTTTTTCTCTTATAACTGCGCGAAAAGCATGTATTCGTGCTTAATACAACGAAACAAGCTGTTTTAAACCGAAACGAGCTAAATCACAACACATCGGTATTACAAGTGTTCCACGTGATACTCGTCAAAACTTTTTCTCTTATAACTGCGCGAAAAGCATGTATTCTTGCTTAATACAGCGAAACAAGCTGTTTTAGACCGAAACGAGCTAAATCACAACACATCGGTATTACAAGTGTTCCACGTGATACTCGTCAAAACGTTTTCTCTTATAACTGCGCGAAAAGCATGTATTCGTGCTTAATACAACGAAACAAGCTGTTTTAGACCGAAACGAGCTAAATCTGAACACTTCGGTTTTACAAGTATCCACGTGATACTCGTCAAAACTTTTTCTCTTATAACTGCGCGAAAAGCATGTATTCTTGCTTAATACAACGAAACAAGCTGTTTTAGACCGAAACGAGCTAAATCACAACACAAAGGTTTTACAAGTGTTCCTCTAATACGCGTCAAAACTTTTTCTCTTATAACTGCGCGAAAAGCATGTATTCTTGCTTAATACTACGAAACAAGCTGTTTTACACCGAAACGAGCTAAATCACAACACATCGGTTTTACAAGTGTTCCTCTGATACGCGTCAAAACTTTTTCTCTTATAACTGCGCGAAAAGCATGTATTCGTGCTTAATACAACGAAACAAGCTGTTTTAGTCCGAAACGAGCTAAATCTGAACACATCGGTTTTACAAGTGTTCCTCTGATACGCGTCAAAACTTTTTCTCTTATAACTGCGCGAAAAGCATGTATTCTTGCTTAATACAGCGAAACAAGCTGTTTTAAACCGAAACGAGCTAAATCACAACACATCGGTATTACAAGTGTTCCACGTGATACTCGTCAAAACTTTTTCTCTTATAACTGCGCGAAAAGCATGTATTCGTGCTTAATACAACGAAACAAGCTGTTTTAAACCGAAACGAGCTAAATCACAACACATCGGTATTACAAGTGTTCCACGTGATACTCGTCAAAACTTTTTCTCTTATAACTGCGCGAAAAGCATGTATTCTTGCTTAATACAGCGAAACAAGCTGTTTTAGACCGAAACGAGCTAAATCACAACACATCGGTATTACAAGTGTTCCACGTGATACTCGTCAAAACGTTTTCTCTTATAACTGCGCGAAAAGCATGTATTCGTGCTTAATACAACGAAACAAGCTGTTTTAGACCGAAACGAGCTAAATCTGAACACTTCGGTTTTACAAGTATCCACGTGATACTCGTCAAAACTTTTTCTCTTATAACTGCGCGAAAAGCATGTATTCTTGCTTAATACAACGAAACAAGCTGTTTTAGACCGAAACGAGCTAAATCACAACACATCGGTTTTACAAGTGTCTCTCTGATACGCGTCAAAACTTTTTCTTCTATAACTGCGCGTAAAGCATGTATTCTTGCTTAATACAACGAAACAAGCTGTTTTAGACCGAAACCAGCTAAATCTGAACACAACGGTTTTACAAGTGTCCCTGTGACACGCGTCAAAACTTTTTCTCTTATAACTGCGCGAAAAGCATGTATTCTTGCTTAATACTACGAAACAAGCTGTTTTACACCGACCGAGCTAAATCACAACACATCGGTTTTACAAGTGTTCCTCTGATACGCGTCTAAACTTTTTCTCTTATAACTGCGCGAAAAGCATGTATTCGTGCTTAATACAACGAAACAAGCTGTTTTAGTCCGAAACGAGCTAAATCTGAACACATCGGTTTTACAAGTGTTCCTCTGATACGCGTCAAAACTTTTTCTCTTATAACTGCGCGAAAAGCATGTATTCTTGCTTAATACAGCGAAACAAGCTGTTTTAAACCGAAACGAGCTAAATCACAACACATCGGTATTACAAGTGTTCCACGTGATACTCGTCAAAACTTTTTCTCTTATAACTGCGCGAAAAGCATGTATTCGTGCTTAATACAACGAAACAAGCTGTTTTAGTCCGAAACGAGCTAAATCTGAACACATCGGTTTTACAAGTGTTCCTCTCATACGCGTCAAAACTTTTTCTCTTATAACTGCGCGAAAAGCATGTATTCTTGCTTAATACAGCGAAACAAGCTGTTTTAAACCGAAACGAGCTAAATCACAACACATCGGTATTACAAGTGTTCCACGTGATACTCGTCAAAACTTTTTCTCTTATAACTGCGCGAAAAGCATGTATTCGTGCTTAATACAACGAAACAAGCTGTTTTAAACCGAAACGAGCTAAATCACAACACATCGGTATTACAAGTGTTCCACGTGATACTCGTCAAAACTTTTTCTCTTATAACTGCGCGAAAAGCATGTATTCTTGCTTAATACAGCGAAACAAGCTGTTTTAGACCGAAACGAGCTAAATCACAACACATCGGTATTACAAGTGTTCCACGTGATACTCGTCAAAACGTTTTCTCTTATAACTGCGCGAAAAGCATGTATTCGTGCTTAATACAACGAAACAAGCTGTTTTAGACCGAAACGTGCTAAATCTGAACACTTCGGTTTTACAAGTATCCACGTGATACTCGTCAAAACTTTTTCTCTTATAACTGCGCGAAAAGCATGTATTCTTGCTTAATACAACGAAACAAGCTGTTTTAGACCGAAACGAGCTAAATCACAACACATCGGTTTTACAAGTGTCTCTCTGATACGCGTCAAAACTTTTTCTTCTATAACTGCGCGTAAAGCATGTATTCTTGCTTAATACAACGAAACAAGCTGTTTTAGACCGAAACCAGCTAAATCTGAACACATCGGTTTTACAAGTGTCCCTGTGACACGCGTCAAAACTTTTTCTCTTATAACTGCGCGAAAAGCATGTATTCTTGCTTAATACAGCGAAACAAGCTGTTTTAGACCGAAACGAGCTAAATCACAACACAAAGGTTTTACAAGTGTTCCTCTAATACGCGTCAAAACTTTTTCTCTTATAACTGCGCGAAAAGCATGTATTCTTGCTTAATACTACGAAACAAGCTGTTTTACACCGAAACGAGCTAAATCACAACACATCGGTTTTACAAGTGTTCCTCTGATACGCGTCTAAACTTTTTCTCTTATAACTGCGCGAAAAGCATGTATTCGTGCTTAATACAACGAAACCAGCTGTTTTAGTCCGAAACGAGCTAAATCTGAACACATCGGTTTTACAAGTGTTCTTCTGATACGCGTCAAAACTTTTTCTCTTATAACTGCGCGAAAAGCATGTATTCTTGCTTAATACAGCGAAACAAGCTGTTTTAAACCGAAACGAGCTAAATCACAACACATCGGTATTACAAGTGTTCCACGTCATACTCGTCAAAACTTTTTCTCTTATAACTGCGCGAAAAGCATGTATTCGTGCTTAATACAACGAAACAAGCTGTTTTAAACCGAAACGAGCTAAATCACAACACATCGGTATTACAAGTGTTCCACGTGATACTCGTCAAAACTTTTTCTCTTATAACTGCGCGAAAAGCATGTATTCGTGCTTAATACAACGAAACAAGCTGTTTTAGACCGAAACGAGCTAAATCTGAACACATCGGTTTTACAAGTATCCACGTGATACTCGTCAAAACTTTTTCTCTTATAACTGCGCGAAAAGCATGTATTCTTGCTTAATACAACGAAACAAGCTGTTTTAGACCGAAACGAGCTAAATCACAACACATCGGTTTTACAAGTGTCTCTGATACGCGTCAAAACTTTTTCTTCTATAACTGCGCGTAAAGCATGTATTCGTGCTTAATACAACGAAACAAGCTGTTTTAGACCGAAACGAGCTAAATCTGAACACATCGGTTTTACAAGTGTTCCTCTGATACGCGTCAAAACTTTTTCTCTTATAACTGCGCGAAAAGCATGTATTCTTGCTTAATACAGCGAAACAAGCTGTTTTAGACCGAAACGAGCTAAATCACAACACATCGGTTTTACAAGTGTTCCTCTGATACGCGTCAAAACTTTTTCTCTTATAACTGCGCGAAAAGCATGTATTCTTGCTTAATACAGCGAAACAAGCTGTTTTAGACCGAAACGAGCTAAATCACAACACATCGGTTTTACAAGTGTTCCTCTGATACGCGTCAAAACTTTTTCTCTTATAACTGCGCGAAAACCATGTATTCGTGCTTAATACAACGAAACAAGCTGTTTTAGACCGAAACGAGCTAAATCTGAACACTTCGGTTTTACAAGTATCCACGTGATACTCGTCAAAACTTTTTCTCTTATAACTGCGCGAAAAGCATGTATTCTTGCTTAATACAACGAAACAAGCTGTTTTAGACCGAAACGAGCTAAATCACAACACATCGGTTTTACAAGTGTCTCTCTGATACGCGTCAAAACTTTTTCTTCTATAACTGCGCGTAAAGCATGTATTCTTGCCTAATACAACGAAACAAGCTGTTTTAGACCGAAACCAGCTAAATCTGAACACATCGGTTTTACAAGTGTCCCTGTGACACGCGTCAAAACTTTTTCTCTTATAACTGCGCGAAAAGCATGTATTCTTGCTTAATACAGCGAAACAAGCTGTTTTAGACCGAAACGAGCTAAATCACAACACAAAGGTTTTACAAGTGTTCCTCTAATACGCGTCAAAACTTTTTCTCTTATAACTGCGCGAAAAGCATGTATTCTTGCTTAATACTACGAAACAAGCTGTTTTACACCGAAACGAGCTAAATCACAACACATCGGTTTTACAAGTGTTCCTCTGATACGCGTCTAAACTTTTTCTCTTATAACTGCGCGAAAAGCATGTATTCGTGCTTAATACAACGAAACAAGCTGTTTTAGTCCGAAACGAGCTAAATCTGAACACATCGGTTTTACAAGTGTTCCTCTGATATGCGTCAAAACTTTTTCTCTTATAACTGCGCGAAAAGCATGTATTCTTGCTTAATACAGCGAAACAAGCTGTTTTAAACCGAAACGAGCTAAATCACAACACATCGGTATTACAAGTGTTCCACGTGATACTCGTCAAAACTTTTTCTCTTATAACTGCGCGAAAAGCATGTATTCGTGCTTAATACAACGAAACAAGCTGTTTTAGTCCGAAACGAGCTAAATCTTAACACATCGGTTTTACAAGTGTTCCTCTGATACGCGTCAAAACTTTTTCTCTTATAACTGCGCGAAAAGCATGTATTCTTGCCTAATACAGCGAAACAAGCTGTTTTAAACCGAAACGAGCTAAATCACAACACATCGGTATTACAAGTGTTCCACGTGATACTCGTCAAAACTTTTTCTCTTATAACTGCGCGAAAAGCATGTATTCGTGCTTAATACAACGAAACAAGCTGTTTTAAACCGAAACGAGCTAAATCACAACACATCGGTATTACAAGTGTTCCACGTGATACTCGTCAAAACTTTTTCTCTTATAACTGCGCGAAAAGCATGTATTCTTGCTTAATACAGCGAAACAAGCTGTTTTAGACCGAAACGAGCTAAATCTGAACACATCGGTTTTACAAGTGTTCCACGTGATACTCGTCAAAACTTTTTCTCTTATAACTGCGCGAAAAGCATGTATTCTTGCTTAATACAACGAAACAAGCTGTTTTAGACCGAAACGAGCTAAATCACAACACATCGGTTTTACAAGTGTCTCTCTGATACGCGTCAAAACTTTTTCTTCTATAACTGCGCGTAAAGCATGTATTCTTGCTTAATACAACGAAACAAGCTGTTTTAGACCGAAACCAGCTAAATCTGAACACATCGGTTTTACAAGTGTCCCTGTGACACGCGTCAAAACCTTTTCTCTTATAACTGCGCGAAAAGCATGTATTCTTGCTTAATACAGCGAAACAAGCTGTTTTAGACCGAAACGAGCTAAATCACAACACAAAGGTTTTACAAGTGTTCCTCTAATACGCGTCAAAACTTTTTCTCTTATAACTGCGCGAAAAGCATGTATTCTTGCTTAATACTACGAAACAAGCTGTTTTACACCGAAACGAGCTAAATCACAACACATCGGTTTTACAAGTGTTCCTCTGATACGCGTCTAAACTTTTTCTCTTATAACTGCGCGAAAAGCATGTATTCGTGCTTAATACAACGAAACAAGCTGTTTTAGTCCGAAACGAGCTAAATCTGAACACATCGGTTTTACAAGTGTTCCTCTGATACGCGTCAAAACTTTTTCTCTTATAACTGCGCGAAAAGCATGTATTCTTGCTTAATACAGCGAAACAAGCTGTTTTAAACCGAAACGAGCTAAATCACAACACATCGGTATTACAAGTGTTCCACGTGATACTCTTCAAAACTTTTTCTCTTATAACTGCGCGAAAAGCATGTATTCGTGCTTAATACAACGAAACAAGCTGTTTTAAACCGAAACGAGCTAAATCACAACACATCGGTATTACAAGTGTTCCACGTGATACTCGTCAAAACTTTTTCTCTTTTAACTGCGCGAAAAGCATGTATTCGTGCTTAATACAACGAAACAAGCTGTTTTAGACCGAAACGAGCTAAATCTGAACACATCGGTTTTACAAGTATCCACGTGATACTCGTCAAAACTTTTTCTCTTATAACTGCGCGAAAAGCATGTATTCTTGCTTAATACAACGAAACAAGCTGTTTTAGACCGAAACGAGCTAAATCACAACACATCGGTTTTACAAGTGTCTCTGATACGCGTCAAAACTTTTTCTTCTATAACTGCGCGTAAAGCATGTATTCGTGCTTAATACAACGAAACAAGCTGTTTTAGACCGAAACGAGCTAAATCTGAACACATCGGTTTTACAAGTGTTCCTCTGATACGCGTCAAAACTTTTTCTCTTATAACTGCGCGAAAAGCATGTATTCTTGCTTAATACAGCGAAACAAGCTGTTTAAGACCGAAACGAGCTAAATCACAACACATCGGTTTTACAAGTGTTCCTCTGATACGCGTCAAAACTTTTTCTCTTATAACTGCGCGAAAAGCATGTATTCTTGCTTAATACAGCGAAACAAGCTGTTTTAGACCGAAACGAGCTAAATCACAACACATCGGTTTTACAAGTGTTCCTCTGATACGCGTCAAAACTTTTTCTCTTATAACTGCGCGAAAAGCATGTATTCTTGCTTAATACAGCGAAACAAGCTGTTTTAGACCGAAATGAGCTAAATCACAACACATCGGTTTTACAAGTGTTCCTCTGATACGCGTCAAAACTTTTTCTCTTATAACGGCGCGAAAAGGATGTATTCTTGCTTTATACAGCGAAACAAGCTGTTTTAGACCGAAACGAGCTAAATCACAACACATCGGTATTACAAGTGTTCCACGTGATACTCGTCAAAACTTTTTCTCTTTTAACTGCGCGAAAAGCATGTATTCGTGCTTAATACAACGAAACAAGCTGTTTTAGACCAAAACGAGCTAAATCTGAACACATCGGTTTTACAAGTATCCACGTGATACTCGTCAAAACTTTTTCGCTTATAACTGCGCGAAAAGCATGTATTCTTGCTTAATACAACGAAACAAGCTGTTTTAAACCGAAACGAGCTAAATCACAACACATCGGTTTTACAAGTGTCTCTCTAATACGCGTCAAAACTTTTTCTCTTATAACTGCGCGAAAAGCATGTATTCTTGCTTAATACAACGAAACAAGCTGTTTTAGACCGAAACGAGCTAAATCTGAACACATCGGTTTTACAAGTATCCACGTGATACTCGTCAAAACTTTTTCTTTTATAACTGCGCGAAAAGCATGTATTCTTGCTTAATACAGCGAAAAAAGCTGTTTTAGACCGAAATGAGCTAAATCACAACACATCGGTTTTACAAGTGTTCCTCTGATACGCGTCAAAACTTTTTCTTTTATAACTGCGCGAAAAGCATGTATTCTTGCTTAATACAGCGAATCAAGTTGTTTTAGACCGAAACGAGCTAAATCACAACACATCGGTATTACAAGTGTTCCACGTGATACTCGTCGAAACTTTTTCTCTTATAACTGCGCGAAATGCATGTATTCGTGCTTAATACAACGAAACAAGCTGTTTTAGACCGAAACGAGCTAAATCTGAACACATCGGTTTTACAAGTATCCACGTGATACTCGTCAAAACTTTTTCTCTTATAACTGCGCGAAAAGCATGTATTCTTGCTTAGTCCAACGAAACAAGCTGTTTTAGACCGAAACGAGGTAAATCTGAACACATCGGTTTTACAAGTGTCCTTGTGACATGCCTTTAAAACTTTTTCTCTTATAACTGCGCGAAAAGCATGTATTCCTGCTTAATACAGCGAAATACGCTGTTTTAGACCAAAACGAGCTAAATCACAACACATCGGTTTTACAAGTGTTCCTCTGATACGCGTCAAATTTTTTTCTCTTATAACTGCGCGAAAAGCATGTATTCTTGCTTAATACAGCGAAACAAGCTGTTTTAGACCGAAACGAGCTAAATCACAACACATCGGTTTTACAAGTGTTCCTCTGATACGCGTCAACTCTTTTTTCTCTTATAGCTGCGCGAAAAGCTTGTATTCGTGCTTAGTCCAACGAAACAAGCTGTTTTAGACCGAAACGAGGTAAATCTGAACACATCGGTTTTACAAGTGTCCCTGTGACACGCCTTTAAAGCTTTTTCTCTTATCACTGCGCGAAAAGCATGTATTTCTGCTTAATACAGCGAAACAAGCTGTTTTAGACCGAAACGAGCTAAATCACAACACATCGGTTTTACAAGTGTTCCTCTGATACGCGTCAAAACTTTTTCTCTTATAACCGCGCGAAAAGCATGTATTCGTGCTTAATACAGCGAAACAAGCTGTTTTAGACCAAAACGAGCTAAATCTGAACACATCGGTTTTCCAAGTGTCGATGTGATACGCGTCAAAACTTTTTCCCTTATAACTGCGCGAAAAGCATGTATTCGTGCTTAATACAACGAAACAAGCTGTTTTAGTCCGAAAAGAGTTAAATCTGAACACATCGGTTTTACAAGTGTTCCTCTGATACACGTCAAAACTTTTTCTCTTATAACTGCGCGAAAAGCATGTATTCTTGCTTAATACAACGAAACAAGCTGTTTTAGACCGAAACGAGCCAAATCACAACACATCGGTATTACAAGTGTTCCACGTGATACTCGTCAAAACTTTTTCTCTTATAACTGCGCGAAAAGCATGTATTCGTGCTTAATACAACGAAACAAGCTGTTTTAGACCGAAACGAGCTAAATCTGAACATATCGGTTTTACAAGTGTCCCTGTGACACGCGTCAAAACTTTTTCTCTTATAACTGCGCGAAAAGCATGTATTCTTGCTTAATACAACGAAACAAGCTGTTTTAGACCGAAATGAGCTAAATCACAACACATCGGTTTTACAAGTGTTCCTCTGATACGCGTCAAAACTTTTTCTCTTATAACTGCGCGAAAAGCATGTATTCTTGCTTAATACTACGAAACAAGCTGTTTTACACCGAAACGAGCTAAATCACAACACATCGGTTTTACAAGTGTTCCTCTGATACGCGTCTAAACTTTTTCTCTTATAACTGCGCGAAAAGCATGTATTCGTGCTTAATACAACGAAACAAGCTGTTTCAGACCGAAACGAGCTAAATCTGAACACATCGGTTTTACAAGTGTTCCTCTGATACGCGTCAAAACTTTTTCTCTTATAACTGCGCGAAAAGCATGTATTCTTGCTTAATACAGCGAAACAAGCTGTTTTAAACCGAAACGAGCTAAATCACAACACATCGGTATTACAAGTGTTCCAGGTGATACTCGTCAAAAATTTTTCTCTTATAACTGCGCGAAAAGCATGTATTCGTGCTTAATACAACGAAACAAGCTGTTTTAGTCCGAAAAGAGTTAAATCTGAACACATCGGTTTTACAAGTGTTCCTCTGATACACGTCAAAACTTTTTCTCTTATAACTGCGCGAAAAGCATGTATTCTTGCTTAATACAAAGAAACAAGCTGTTTTAGACCGAAACGAGCCAAATCACAACACATCGGTATTACAAGTGTCCATGTGATACGCGTCAAAACTTTTTCCCTTATAACTGCGCGAAAAGCATGTATTCGTGCTTAATACAACGAAACAAGCTGTTTTAGTCCGAAAAGAGTTAAATCTGAACACATCGGTTTTACAAGTGTTCCTCTGATACACGTCAAAACTTTTTCTCTTATAACTGCGCGAAAAGCATGTATTCTTGCTTAATACAACGAAACAAGCTGTTTTAGACCGAAACGAGCCAAATCACAACACATCGGTATTACAAGTGTTCCACGTGATACTCGTCAAAACTTTTTCTCTTATAACTGCGCGAAAAGCATGTATTCGTGCTTAATACAACGAAACAAGCTGTTTTAGACCGAAACGAGCTAAATCTGAACACATCGGTTTTACAAGTATCCATGTGATACTCGTCAAAACTTTCTCTCTTATAACTGCGCGAAAAGCATGTATTCTTGCTTAATACAACGAAACAAGCTGTTTTAGACCGAAACGAGCTAAATCACAACACATCGATTTTACAAGTGTCTCTCTGATACGCGTCAAAACTTTTTCTTCTATAACTGCGCGTAAAGCATGTATTCTTGCTTAATACAACGAAACAAGCTGTTTTAGACCGAAACGATCTAAATCTGAACACATCGGTTTTACAAGTATCCACGTGATACTCGTCAAAACTTTCTCTCTTATAACAGCGCGAAAAGCATGTATTCTTGCTTAATACAACGAAACAAGCTGTTTTAGACCGAAACGAGCTAAATCATAACACATCGGTTTTACAAGTGTCTCTCTAATAGGCGTCAAACTTTTTCTTCTATAACTGCGCGTAAAGCATGTATTCGTGCTTAATACAACGAAACAAGTTGTTTTAGACCGAAACGAGCTAAATCTGAACACATCGGTTTTACAAGTGTCCCTGTGACACGCGTCAAAACTTTTTCTCTTATAACTGCGCGAAAAGCATGTATTCTTGCTTAATACAGCGAAACAAGCTGTTTAGACCGAAACGAGCTAAATCACAACACAAAGGTTTTACAAGTGTTCCTCTAATACGCGTCAAAACTTTTTCTCTTATAACTGCGCGAAAAGCATGTATTCTTGCTTAATACTACGAAACAAGCTGTTTTACACCGAAACGAGCTAAATCACAACACATCGCGGTTTTACAAGTGTTCCTCTGATACGCGTCAAAACTTTTTCTCTTATAACTGCGCGAAAAGCATGTATTCGTGCTTAATACAACGAAACAAGCTGTTTCAGACCGAAACGAGCTAAATCTGAACACATCGGTTTTACAAGTGTTCCTCTGATACGCGTCAAAACTTTTTCTCTTATAACTGCGCGAAAAGCATGTATTCTTGCTTAATACAGCGAAACAAGCTGTTTTAAACCGAAACGAGCTAAATCACAACACATCGGTATTACAAGTGTTCCAGGTGATACTCGTCAAAAATTTTTTCTTATAACTGCGCGAAAAGCATGTATTCGTGCTTAATACAACGAAACAAGCTGTTTTAGACCGAAACGAGCTAAATCTGAACACATCGGTTTTACAAGTATCCACGTGATACTCGTCAAAACTTTTTCTCTTATAACTGCGCGAAAAGCATGTATTCTTGCTTAATACAACGAAACAAGCTGTTTTAGACCGAAACGAGCTAAATCACAACACATCGGTTTTACAAGTGTCTCTGATACGCGTCAAAACTTTTTCTTCTATAACTGCGCGTAAAGCATGTATTCGTGCTTAATACAACGAAACAAGCTGTTTTAGACCGAAACGAGCTAAATCTGAACACATCGGTTTTACAAGTGTTCCTCTGATACGCGTCAAAACTTTTTCTCTTATAACTGCGCGAAAAGCATGTATTCTTGCTTAATACAGCGAAACAAGCTGTTTTAGACCGAAACGAGCTAAATCACAACACATCGGTTATACAAGTGTTCCTCTGATACGCGTCAAAACTTTTTCTCTTATAACTGCGCGAAAAGCATGTATTCTTGCTTAATACAGCGAAACAAGCTGTTTTAGACCGAAACGAGCTAAATCACAACTCATCGGTTTTACAAGTGTTCCTCTGATACGCGTCAAAACTTTTTCTCTTATAACTGCGCGAAAAGCATGTATTCTTGCTTAATACAGCGAAACAAGCTGTTTTAGGCCGAAATGAGCTAAATCACAACACATCGGTTTTACAAGTGTTCCTCTGATACGCGTCAAAACTTTTTCTCTTATAACGGCGCGAAAAGCATGTATTCTTGCTTAATACAGCGAAACAAGCTGTTTTAGACCGAAACGAGCTAAATCAAAACACATCGGTATTACAAGTGTTCCACGTGATACTCGTCAAATCTTTTTCTCTTTTAACTGCGCGAAAAGCATGTATTCGTGCTTAATACAACGAAACAAGCTGTTTTAGACCGAAACGAGCTAAATCTGAACACATCGTTTTACAAGTATCCACGTGATACTCGTCAAAACTTTTTCTCTTATAACTGCGCGAAAAGCATGTATTCTTGCTTAATACAATGAAACAAGCTGTTTTAGACCGAAACGAGCTAAATCACAACACATCGGTTTTACAAGTGTCTCTCTAATACGCGTCAAAACTTTTTCTCTTATAACTGCGCGAAAAGCATGTATTCTTGCTTAATACAACGAAACAAGCTGTTTTAGACCGAAACGAGCTAAATCTGAACACATCGGTTTTACAAGTATCCATGTGATACTCGTCAAAACTTTTTCTCTTATAACTGCGCGAAAAGCATGTATTCTTTCTTAATACAGAGAAACAAGCTGTTTTAGACCGAAATGAGCTAAATCACAACACATCGGTTTTACAAGTGTTCCTCTGATACGCGTCAAATCTTTTTCTTTTATACTGCGCGAAAAGCATGTATTCTTGCTTAAATACAGCGAATCAAGCTGTTTTAGACCGAAACGAGCTAAATCACAACACATCGGTATTACAAGTGTTCCACGTGATACTCGTCAAAACTTTTTCTCTTATAACTGCGCGAAAAGCATGTATTCGTGCTTAATACAACGAAACAAGCTGTTTTAGACCAAAACGAGCTAAATCTGAACACATCGGTTTTACAAGTATCCACGTGATACTCGTCAAAACTTTTTCTCTTATAACTGCGCAAAAAGCATGTATTCTTGCTTAATACAACGAAACAAGCTGTTTTAGACCGAAACGAGCTAAATCACAACACATCGGTTTTACAAGTGTCTCTCTAATACGCGTCAAAACTTTTTCTCTTATAACTGCGCGAAAAGCATGTATTCTTGCTTAATACAACGAAACAAGCTGTTTTAGACCGAAACGAGCAAAATCTGAACACATCGGTTTTACAAGTGTTCCTCTGATACGCGTCAAAACTTTTTTCTCTTATAACTGCGCGAAAAGCATGTATTCTTGCTTAGTCCAACGAAACAAGCTGTTTTAGACCGAAACGAGGTAAATCTGAACACATCGGTTTTACAAGTGTCCTTGTGACATGCCTTTAAAACTTTTTCTCTTATAACTGCGCGAAAAGCATGTATTCCTGCTTAATACAGCGAAACAAGCTGTTTTAGACCAAAACGAGCTAAATCACAACACATCGGTTTTATAAGTGTTCCTCTGATACGCGTCAAATTTTTTTCTCTTATAACTGCGCGAAAAGCATGTATTCTTGCTTAATACAGCGAAACAAGCTGTTTTAGACCGAAACGAGCTAAATCACAACACATCGCTTTTACAAGTGTTCCTCTGATACGCGTCAACTCTTTTTTCTCTTATAGCTGCGCGAAAAGCATGTATTCGTGCTTAGTCCAACGAAACAAGCTGTTTTAGACCGAAACGAGGTAAATCTGAACACATCGGTTTTACAAGTGTCCCTGTGACACGCCTTTAAAGCTTTTTCTCTTATCACTGCGCGAAAAGCATGTATTTCTGCTTAATACAGCGAAACAAGCTGTTTTAGACCGAAACGAGCTAAATCACAACACATCGGTTTTACAATTGTTCCTCTGATACGCGTCTAAACTTTTTCTCTTATAACTGCGCGAAAAGCATGTATTCGTGCTTAATACAACGAGACAAGCTGTTTTAGACCGAAACGAGCTAAATCTGAACACATCGGTTTAACAATGTCCCTGTGACACGCGTCAAAACTTTTTCTCTTATAACTGCGCGAAAAGCATGTATTCTTGCTTAATACAGCGAAACAAGCTGTTTTAGACCGAAACGAGCTAAATCACAACACATCGGTTTTACAAGTGTTCCTCTGATACGCGTCAAAACGTTTTCTCTTATAACTGCGCGAAAAGCATGTATTCGTGCTTAATACAACGAAACAAGCTGTTTTAGACCAAAACGAGCTAGATCTGAACACATCGGTTTTCCAAGTGTCCATGTGATACGCGTCAAAACTTTTTCTCTTATAACTGCGCGAAAAGCATGTATTCGTGCTTAATACAACGAAACAAGCTGTTTTAGTCCGAAAAGAGTTAAATCTGAACACATCGG
The DNA here is from genome assembly GCF_052857255.1 of Amblyomma americanum. NCBI lineage: Eukaryota > Metazoa > Arthropoda > Arachnida > Ixodida > Ixodidae > Amblyomma > Amblyomma americanum. Next base: position 97,209 of record NW_027526687.1, on the reverse strand, counting down.
TTTTACAAGTGTTCCTCTGATACGCGTCAAAACTTTTTCTCTTATAACTTCGCGAAAAGCATGTATTCTTGCTTAATACAACGAAACAAGCTGTTTTAGACCAAAACGAGCCAAATAACAACACATCGGTTTTACAATTGTTCCTCTGATACGCGTCTAAACTTTTTCTCTTATAACTGCGCGAAAAGCATGTATTCGTGCTTAATACAACGAAACAAGCTGTTTTAGACCGAAACGAGCTAAATCTGAACACATCGGTTTAACAAGTGTCCCTGTGACACGCGTCAAAACTTTTTCTCTTATAACTGCGCGAAAAGCATGTATTCTTGCTTAATACAGCGAAACAAGCTGTTTTAGACCGAAACGAGCTAAATCACAACACATCGGTTTTACAAGTGTTCCTCTGATACGCGTCAAAACTTTTTCTCTTATAACTGCGCGAAAAGCATGTATTCGTGCTTAATACAACGAAACAAGCTGTTTTAGACCAAAACGAGCTAGATCTGAACACATCGGTTTTCCAAGTGTCCATGTGATACGCGTCAAAACTTTTTCTCTTATAACTGCGCGAAAAGCATGTATTCTTGCTTAATACAACGAAACAAGCTGTTGTAGACCGAAATGAGCTAAATCACAACACATCGGTTTTACAAGTGTTCCTCTGATACGCGTCAAAACTTTTTCTCTTATAACTGCGCGAAAAGCATGTATTCTTGCTTAATACAGCGAAACAAGCTGTTTTAGACCGAAACGAGCTAAATCACAGCACATCGGTTTTACAAGTGTTCCTCTGATACGCGTCAAAACTTTTTCTTCTATAACTGCGCGTAAAGCATGTATTCGTGCTTATTACAACAAAACAAGCTGTTTTAGACCGAAACGAGCTAAATCTGAACACATCGGTTTTACAAGTGTTCCTCTGATACGCGTCAAAACTTTTTCTCTTATAACTGCGCGAAAAGCATGTATTCTTGCTTAATACAGCGAAACAAGCTGTTTTAGACCGAAACGAGCTAAATCACAACACATCGGTTTTACAAGTGTTCCTCTGATACGCGTCAAAACTTTTTCTCTTATAACTGCGCGAAAAGCATGTATTCTTGCTTAATACAGCGAAACAAGCTGTTTTAGACCGAAACGAGCTAAATCACAACACATCGGTTTTACAAGTGTTCCTCTGATACGCGTCAAAACTTTTTCTCTTATAACTGCGCGAAAAGCATGTATTCTTGCTTAATACAGCGAAACAAGCTGTTTTAAACCGAAATGAGCTAAATCACAACACATCGGTTTTACAAGTGTTCACCTGATACGCGTCAAAACTTTTTACTTATAACGGCGCGAAAAGCATGTATTCTTGCTTAATACAGCGAAACAAGCTGTTTTAGACCGAAACGAGCTAAATCACAACACATCGGTATTACAAGTGTTCCACGTGATACTCGTCAAAACTTTTTCTCTTTTAACTGCGCGAAAAGCATGTATTCGTGCTTAATACAACGAAACAAGCTGTTTTTGACCGAAACGAGCTAAATCTGAACACATCGGTTTTACAAGTATCCACGTGATACTCGTCAAAACTTTTTCTCTTATAACTGCGCGAAAAGCATGTATTCTTGCTTATTACAACGAAACAAGCTGTTTTAGACCGAAACGAGCTAAATCACAACACATCGGTTTTACAAGTGTCTCTCTAATACGCGTCAAAACTTTTTCTCTTATAACTGCGCGAAAAGCATGTATTCTTGCTTAATACAACGAAACAAGCTGTTTTAGACCGAAACGAGCTAAATCACAAGACATTGGTTTTACAAGTGTCTCTGATACGCGTCAAAACTTTTCTTCTATAACTGCGCGTAAAGCATGTATTCGTGCTTAATACAACGAAACAAGCTGTTTTAGACCGAAACGAGCTAAATCTGAACACATCGGTTTTACAAGTGTTCCTCTGATACGCGTCAAAACTTTTTCTCTTATAACTGCGCGAAAAGCATGTATTCTTGCTTAATACAGCGAAACAAGCTGTTTTAGACCGAAACGAGCTAAATCACAACACATCGGTTTTACAAGTGTTCCTCTAATACGCGTCAAAACTTTTTCTCTTATAACGGCGCGAAAAGCATGTATTCTTGCTTAATACAGCGAAACAAGCTGTTTTAGACCGAAACGAGCTAAATCACAACACATCGGTATTACAAGTGTTCCACGTGATACTCGTCAAAACTTTTTCTCTTATAACTGCGCGAAAAGCATGTATTCTTGCTTAATACAACGAAACAAGCTGTTTTAGACCGAAACGAGCTAAATCACAACAAATCGGTTTTACAAGTGTCTCTCTAATACGCATCAAAACTTTTTCTCTTATAACTGCGCGAAAAGCATGTATTCTTGCTTAATACAACGAAACAAGCTGTTTTAGACCGAAACGAGCTAAATCTGAACACATCGGTTTTACAAGTATCCACGTGATACTCGTCAAAACTTTTTCTCTTATAACTGCGCGAAAAGCATGTATTCTGGCTTAATACAGCGAAACAAGCTGTTTTAGACCGAAATGAGCTAAATCACAACACATCGGTTTTACAAGTGTTCCTCTGATACGCGTCAAAACTTTTTCTTTTATAACTGCGCGAAAAGCATGTATTCTTGCTTAATACAGCGAATCAAGCTGTTTTAGACCGAAACGAGCTAAATCACAACACATCGGTATTACAAGTGTTCCACGTGATACTCGTCAAAACTTTTTCTCTCATAACTGCGCGAAAAGCATGTATTCGTGCTTAATACAACGAAACAAGCTGTTTTAGACCGAAACGAGCTAAATCTGAACACATCGGTTTTACAAGTATCCACGTAATACTCGTCAAAACTTTTTCTCTTCTAACTGCGCGAAAAGCATGTATTCTTGCTTAATACAATGAAACAAGCTGTTTTAGACCGAAACGAGCTAAATCACAACACATCGGTTTTACAAGTGTCTCTCTAATACGCGTCAAAACTTTTTCTCTTATAACTGCGCGAAAAGCATGTATTCTTGCTTAATACAACGAAACAAGCTGTTTTAGACCGAAACGAGCTAAATCTGAACACATCGGTTTTACAAGTATCCATGTGATACTCGTCAAAACTTTTTCTCTTATAACTGCGCGAAAAGCATGTATTCTTTCTTAATACAGAGAAACAAGCTGTTTTAGACCGAAATGAGCTAAATCACAACACATCGGTTTTACAAGTGTTCCTCTGATACGCGTCAAATCTTTTTCTTTTATAACTGCGCGAAAAGCATGTATTCTTGCTTAATACAGCGAATCAAGCTGTTTTAGACCGAAACGAGCTAAATCACAACACATCGGTATTACAAGTGTTCCACGTGATACTCGTCAAAACTTTTTCTCTTATAACTGCGCGAAAAGCATGTATTCGTGCTTAATACAACGAAACAAGCTGTTTTAGACCAAAACGAGCTAAATCTGAACACATCGGTTTTACAAGTATCCACGTGATACTCGTCAAAACTTTTTCTCTTATAACTGCGCAAAAAGCATGTATTCTTGCTTAATACAACGAAACAAGCTGTTTTAGACCGAAACGAGCTAAATCACAACACATCGGTTTACAAGTGTCTCTCTAATACGCGTCAAAACTTTTTCTCTTATAACTGCGCGAAAAGCATGTATTCTTGCTTAATACAACGAAACAAGCTGTTTTAGACCGAAACGAGCAAAATCTGAACACACTCGGTTTTACAAGTGTTCCTCTGATACGCGTCAAAACTTTTTTCTCTTATAACTGCGCGAAAAGCATGTATTCTTGCTTAGTCCAACGAAACAAAGCTGTTTTAGACCGAAACGAGGTAAATCTGAACACATCGGTTTTACAAGTGTCCTTGTGACATGCCTTTAAAACTTTTTCTCTTATAACTGCGCGAAAAGCATGTATTCCTGCTTAATACAGCGAAACAAGCTGTTTTAGACCAAAACGAGCTAAATCACAACACATCGGTTTTATAAGTGTTCCTCTGATACGCGTCAAATTTTTTTCTCTTATAACTGCGCGAAAAGCATGTATTCTTGCTTAATACAGCGAAACAAGCTGTTTTAGACCGAAACGAGCTAAATCACAACACATCGCTTTTACAAGTGTTCCTCTGATACGTGTCAACTCTTTTTTCTCTTATAGCTGCGCGAAAAGCATGTATTCGTGCTTAGTCCAACGAAACAAGCTGTTTTAGACCGAAACGAGGTAAATCTGAACACATCGGTTTTACAAGTGTCCCTGTGACACGCCTTTAAAGCTTTTCTCTTATCACTGCGCGAAAAGCATGTATTTCTGCTTAATACAGCGAAACAAGCTGTTTTAGACCGAAACGAGCTAAATCACAACACATCGGTTTTACAATTGTTCCTCTGATACGCGTCTAAACTTTTTCTCTTATAACTGCGCGAAAAGCATGTATTCGTGCTTAATACAACGAGACAAGCTGTTTTAGACCGAAACGAGCTAAATCTGAACACATCGGTTTAACAAGTGTCCCTGTGACACGCGTCAAAACTTTTTCTCTTATAACTGCGCGAAAAGCATGTATTCTTGCTTAATACAGCGAAACAAGCTGTTTTAGACCGAAACGAGCTAAATCACAACACATCGGTTTTACAAGTGTTCCTCTGATACGCGTCAAAACTTTTTCTCTTATAACTGCGCGAAAAGCATGTATTCGTGCTTAATACAACGAAACAAGCTGTTTTAGACCAAAACGAGCTAGATCTGAACACATCGGTTTTCCAAGTGTCCATGTGATACGCGTCAAAACTTTTTCTCTTATAACTGCGCGAAAAGCATGTATTCGTGCTTAATACAAACGAAACAAGCTGTTTTAGTCCGAAAAGAGTTAAATCTGAACACATCGGTTTTACAAGTGTTCCTCTGATACGCGTCAAAACTTTTTCTCTTATAACTTCGCGAAAGCATGTATTCTTGCTTAATACAACGAAACAAGCTGTTTTAGACCAAAACGAGCCAAATAACAACACATCGGTTTTACAATTGTTCCTCTGATACGCGTCTAAACTTTTTCTCTTATAACTGCGCGAAAAGCATGTATTCGTGCTTAATACAACGAAACAAGCTGTTTTAGACCGAAACGAGCTAAATCTGAACACATCGGTTTAACAAGTGTCCCTGTGACACGCGTCAAAACTTTTTCTCTTATAACTGCGCGAAAAGCATGTATTCTTGCTTAATACAGCGAAACAAGCTGTTTTAGACCGAAACGAGCTAAATCACAACACATCGGTTTTACAAGTGTTCCTCTGATACGCGTCAAAACTTTTTCTCTTATAACTGCGCGAAAAGCATGTATTCGTGCTTAATACAACGAAACAAGCTGTTTTAGACCAAAACGAGCTAGATCTGAACACATCGGTTTTCCAAGTGTCCATGTGATACGCGTCAAAACTTTTTCTCTTATAACTGCGCGAAAAGCATGTATTCTTGCTTAATACAACGAAACAAGCTGTTGTAGACCGAAATGAGCTAAATCACAACACATCGGTTTTACAAGTGTTCCTCTGATACGCGTCAAAAACTTTTTCTCTTATAACTGCGCGAAAAGCATGTATTCTTGCTTAATACAGCGAAACAAGCTGTTTTAGACCGAAACGAGCTAAATCACAGCACATCGGTTTTACAAGTGTTCCTCTGATACGCGTCAAAACTTTTTCTTCTATAACTGCGCGTAAAGCATGTATTCGTGCTTAATACAACAAAACAAGCTGTTTTAGACCGAAACGAGCTAAATCTGAACACATCGGTTTTACAAGTGTTCCTCTGATACGCGTCAAAACTTTTTCTCTTATAACTGCGCGAAAAGCATGTATTCTTGCTTAATACAGCGAAACAAGCTGTTTTAGACCGAAACGAGCTAAATCACAACACATCGGTTTTACAAGTGTTCCTCTGATACGCGTCAAAACTTTTTCTCTTATAACTGCGCGAAAAGCATGTATTCTTGCTTAATACAGCGAAACAAGCTGTTTTAGACCGAAACGAGCTAAATCACAACACATCGGTTTTACAAGTGTTCCTCTGATACGCGTCAAAACTTTTTCTCTTATAACTGCGCGAAAAGCATGTATTCTTGCTTAATACAGCGAAACAAGCTGTTTTAAACCGAAATGAGCTAAATCACAACACATCGGTTTTACAAGTGTTCATCTGATACGCGTCAAAACTTTTTACTTATAACGGCGCGAAAAGCATGTATTCTTGCTTAATACAGCGAAACAAGCTGTTTTAGACCGAAACGAGCTAAATCACAACACATCGGTATTACAAGTGTTCCACGTGATACTCGTCAAAACTTTTTCTCTTTAACTGCGCGAAAAGCATGTATTCGTGCTTAATACAACGAAACAAGCTGTTTTTGACCGAAACGAGCTAAATCTGAACACATCGGTTTTACAAGTATCCACGTGATACTCGTCAAAACTTTTTCTCTTATAACTGCGCGAAAAGCATGTATTCTTGCTTATTACAACGAAACAAGCTGTTTTAGACCGAAACGAGCTAAATCACAACACATCGGTTTTACAAGTGTCTCTCTAATACGCGTCAAAACTTTTTCTCTTATAACTGCGCGAAAAGCATGTATTCTTGCTTAATACAACGAAACAAGCTGTTTTAGACCGAAACGAGCTAAATCACAAGACATTGGTTTTACAAGTGTCTCTGATACGCGTCAAAACTTTCCTTCTATAACTGCGCGTAAAGCATGTATTCGTGCTTAATACAACGAACAAGCTGTTTTAGACCGAAACGAGCTAAATCTGAACACATCGGTTTTACAAGTGTTCCTCTGATACGCGTCAAAACTTTTTCTCTTATAACTGCGCGAAAAGCATGTATTCTTGCTTAATACAGCGAAACAAGCTGTTTTAGACCGAAACGAGCTAAATCACAACACATCGGTTTTACAAGTGTTCCTCTAATACGCGTCAAAACTTTTTCTCTTATAACTGCGCGAAAAGCATGTATTCTTGCTTAATACAGCGAAACAAGCTGTTTTAGACCGAAACGAGCTAAATCACAACACATCGGTTTTACAAGTGTTCCTCTGATACGCGTCAAAACTTTTTCTCTTATAACGGCGCGAAAAGCATGTATTCTTGCTTAATACAGCGAAACAAGCTGTTTTAGACCGAAACGAGCTAAATCACAACACATCGGTATTACAAGTGTTCCACGTGATACTCGTCAAAACTTTTTCTCTTATAACTGCGCGAAAAGCATGTATTCTTGCTTAATACAACGAAACAAGCTGTTTTAGACCGAAACGAGCTAAATCACAACAAATCGGTTTTACAAGTGTCTCTCTAATACGCATCAAAACTTTTTCTCTTATAACTGCGCGAAAAGCATGTATTCTTGCTTAATACAACGAAACAAGCTGTTTTAGACCGAAACGAGCTAAATCTGAACACATCGGTTTTACAAGTATCCACGTGATACTCGTCAAAACTTTTTCTCTTATAACTGCGCGAAAAGCATGTATTCTGGCTTAATACAGCGAAACAAGCTGTTTTAGACCGAAATGAGCTAAATCACAACACATCGGTTTTACAAGTGTTCCTCTGATACGCGTCAAAACTTTTTCTTTATAACTGCGCGAAAAGCATGTATTCTTGCTTAATACAGCGAATCAAGCTGTTTTAGACCGAAACGAGCTAAATCACAACACATCGGTATTACAAGTGTTCCACGTGATACTCGTCAAAACTTTTTCTCTCATAACTGCGCGAAAAGCATGTATTCGTGCTTAATACAACGAAACAAGCTGTTTTAGACCGAAACGAGCTAAATCTGAACACATCGGTTTTACAAGTATCCACGTAATACTCGTCAAAACTTTTTCTCTTCTAACTGCGCGAAAAGCATGTATTCTTGCTTAATACAGCGAAACAAGCTGTTTTAGACCAAAACGAGCTAAATCACAACACATCGGTTTTACAAGTGTTCCTCTGATACGCGTCAAATTTTTTTCTCTTATAACTGCGCGAAAAGCATGTATTCTTGCTTAATACAGCGAAACAAGCTGTTTTAGACCGAAACGAGCTAAATCACAACACATCGGTTTTACAAGTGTTCCTCTGATACGCGTCAACTCTTTTTTTCTCTTATAGCTGCGCGAAAAGCATGTATTCGCGCTTAGTCCAACGAAACAAGCTGTTTTAGACCGAAACGAGGTAAATCTGAACACATCGGTTTTACAAGTGTCCCTGTGACGCGCCTTTAAAGCTTTTTCTCTTATCACTGCGCGAAAAGCATGTATTTCTGCTTAATACAGCGAAACAAGCTGTTTTAGACCGAAACGAGCTAAATCACAACACATCGGTTTTACAATTGTTCCTCTGATACGCGTCTAAACTTTTTCTCTTATAACTGCGCGAAAAGCATGTATTCGTGCTTAATACAGCGAAACAAGCTGTTTTAGACCGAAACGAGCTCAATCACAACACATCGGTTTTACAAGTGTTCCTCTGATACGCGTCAAAACTTTTTCTCTTATAACTGCGCGAAAAGCATGTATTCGTGCTTAATACAACGAAACAAGCTGTTTTAGACCAAAACGAGCTAAATCTGAACACATCGGTTTTCCAAGTGTCCATGTGATACGCGTCAAAACTTTTTCCCTTATAACTGCGCGAAAAGCATGTATTCGTGCTTAATACAACGAAACAAGCTGTTTTAGTCCGAAAAGAGTTAAATCTGAACACATCGGTTTTACAAGTGTTCCTCCGATACGCGTCAAAACTTTTTCTCTTATAACTGCGCGAAAAGCATGTATTCTTGCTTAATACAACGAAACAAGCTGTTTTAGACCGAAACAAGCCAAATCACAACACATCGGTATTACAAGTGTTCCACGTGATACTCGTCAAAACTTTTTCTCTTTTAACTGCGCGAAAAGCATGTATTCGTGCTTAATACAACGAATCAAGCTGTTTTTGACCGAAACGAGCTAAATCTGAACACATCGGTTTTACAAGTATCCACGTGATACTCGTCAAAACTTTCTCTTATAACTGCGCGAAAAGCATGTATTCTTGCTTAATACAACGAAACAAGCTGTTTTAGGCCGAAACGAGCTAAATCACAACAAATCGGTTTACAAGTGCCTCTCTAATACGCGTCAAAACTTTTTCTCTTATAACTGCGCGAAAAGCATGTATTCTTGCTTAATACAACGAAACAAGCTGTTTTAGACCGAAACGAGCTAAATCTGAACACATCGGTTTTACAAGTGTTCCACGTGATACTCGTCAAAACTTTTTCTCTTATAACTGCGCGAAAAGCATGTATTCTTGCTTAATACAACGAAACAAGCTGTTTTAGACCGAAACGAGCTAAATCACAACACATCGGTTTTACAAGTGTCTCTCTTATACGCGTCAAAACTTTTTCTCTTATAACTGCGCGAAAAGCATGTATTCTTGCCTAATACAGCGAAACAAGCTGTTTTAGACCAAAACGAGCTAAATCACAACACATCGGTTTTACAAGTGTTCCTCTGATACGCGTCAAATTTTTTTCTCTTATAACTGCGCGAAAAGCATGTATTCTTGCTTAATACAGCGAAACAAGCTGTTTTAGACCGAAACGAGCTAAATCACAACACATCGGTTTTACAAGTGTTCCTCTGATACGCGTCAACTCTTTTTTCTCTTATAGCTGCGCGAAAAGCATGTATTCGTGCTTAGTCCAACGAAACAAGCTGTTTTAGACCGAAACGAGGTAAATCTGAACACATCGGTTTTACAAGTGTCCCTGTGACACGCCTTTAAAGCTTTTTCTCTTATCACTGCGCGAAAAGCATGTATTTCTGCTTAATACAGCGAAACAAGCTGTTTTAGACCGAAACGAGCTAAATCACAACACATCTGTTTTACAATTGTTCCTCTGATACGCGTCTAAACTTTTTCTCTTATAACTGCGCGAAAAGCATGTATTCGTGCTTAATACAGCGAAACAAGCTGTTTTAGACCGAAACGAGCTAAATCACAACACATCGGTTTTACAAGTGTTCCTCTGATACGCGTCAAAACTTTTTCTCTTATAACTGCGCGAAAAGCATGTATTCTGGCTTAATACAGCGAAACAAGCTGTTTTAGACCGAAATGAGCTAAATCACAACACATCGGTTTTACAAGTGTTCCTCTGATACGCGTCAAAACTTTTTCTTTTATAACTGCGCGAAAAGCATGTATTCTTGCTTAATACAGCGAATCAAGCTGTTTTAGACCGAAACGAGCTAAATCACAACACATCGGTATTACAAGTGTTCACGTGATACTCGTCAAAACTTTTTCTCTCATAACTGCGCGAAAAGCATGTATTCGTGCTTAATACAACGAAACAAGCTGTTTTAGACCGAAACGAGCTAAATCTGAACACATCGGTTTTACAAGTATCCACGTAATACTCGTCAAAACTTTTTCTCTTCTAACTGCGCGAAAAGCATGTATTCTTGCTTAATACAGCGAAACAAGCTGTTTTAGACCAAAACGAGCTAAATCACAACACATCGGTTTTACAAGTGTTCCTCTGATACGCGTCAAATTTTTTTCTCTTATAACTGCGCGAAAAAGCATGTATTCTTGCTTAATACAGCGAAACAAGCTGTTTTAGACCGAAACGAGCTAAATCACAACACATCGGTTTTACAAGTGTTCCTCTGATACGCGTCAACTCTTTTTTTCTCTTATAGCTGCGCGAAAAGCATGTATTCGCGCTTAGTCCAACGAAACAAGCTGTTTTAGACCGAAACGAGGTAAATCTGAACACATCGGTTTTACAAGTGTCCCTGTGACGCGCCTTTAAAGCTTTTTCTCTTATCACTGCGCGAAAAGCATGTATTTCTGCTTAATACAGCGAAACAAGCTGTTTTAGACCGAAACGAGCTAAATCACAACACATCGGTTTTACAATTGTTCCTCTGATACGCGTCTAAACTTTTTCTCTTATAACTGCGCGAAAAGCATGTATTCGTGCTTAATACAGCGAAACAAGCTGTTTTAGACCGAAACGAGCTCAATCACAACACATCGGTTTTACAAGTGTTCCTCTGATACGCGTCAAAACTTTTTCTCTTATAACTGCGCGAAAAGCATGTATTCGTGCTTAATACAACGAAACAAGCTGTTTTAGACCAAAACGAGCTAAATCTGAACACATCGGTTTTCCAAGTGTCCATGTGATACGCGTCAAAACTTTTTCCCTTATAACTGCGCGAAAAGCATGTATTCGTGCTTAATACAACGAAACAAGCTGTTTTAGTCCGAAAAGAGTTAAATCTGAACACATCGGTTTTACAAGTGTTCCTCCGATACGCGTCAAAACTTTTTCTCTTATAACTGCGCGAAAAGCATGTATTCTTGCTTAATACAACGAAACAAGCTGTTTTAGACCGAAACAAGCCAAATCACAACACATCGGTATTACAAGTGTTCCACGTGATACTCGTCAAAACTTTTTCTCTTTTAACTGCGCGAAAAGCATGTATTCGTGCTTAATACAACGAATCAAGCTGTTTTTGACCGAAACGAGCTAAATCTGAACACATCGGTTTTACAAGTATCCACGTGATACTCGTCAAAACTTTCTCTTATAACTGCGCGAAAAGCATGTATTCTTGCTTAATACAACGAAACAAGCTGTTTTAGGCCGAAACGAGCTAAATCACAACAAATCGGTTTTACAAGTGCCTCTCTAATACGCGTCAAAACTTTTTCTCTTATAACTGCGCGAAAAGCATGTATTCTTGCTTAATACAACGAAACAAGCTGTTTTAGACCGAAACGAGCTAAATCTGAACACATCGGTTTTACAAGTGTTCCACGTGATACTCGTCAAAACTTTTTCTCTTATAACTGCGCGAAAAGCATGTATTCTTGCTTAATACAACGAAACAAGCTGTTTTAGACCGAAACGAGCTAAATCACAACACATCGGTTTTACAAGTGTCTCTCTTATACGCGTCAAAACTTTTTCTCTTATAACTGCGCGAAAAGCATGTATTCTTGCCTAATACAGCGAAACAAGCTGTTTTAGACCAAAACGAGCTAAATCACAACACATCGGTTTTACAAGTGTTCCTCTGATACGCGTCAAATTTTTTTCTCTTATAACTGCGCGAAAAGCATGTATTCTTGCTTAATACAGCGAAACAAGCTGTTTTAGACCGAAACGAGCTAAATCACAACACATCGGTTTTACAAGTGTTCCTCTGATACGCGTCAACTCTTTTTTCTCTTATAGCTGCGCGAAAAGCATGTATTCGTGCTTAGTCCAACGAAACAAGCTGTTTTAGACCGAAACGAGGTAAATCTGAACACATCGGTTTTACAAGTGTCCCTGTGACACGCCTTTAAAGCTTTTTCTCTTATCACTGCGCGAAAAGCATGTATTTCTGCTTAATACAGCGAAACAAGCTGTTTTAGACCGAAACGAGCTAAATCACAACACATCTGTTTTACAATTGTTCCTCTGATACGCGTCTAAACTTTTTCTCTTATAACTGCGCGAAAAGCATGTATTCGTGCTTAATACAGCGAAACAAGCTGTTTTAGACCGAAACGAGCTAAATCACAACACATCGGTTTTACAAGTGTTCCTCTGATACGCGTCAAAACTTTTTCTCTTATAACTGCGCGAAAAGCATGTATTCGTGCTTAATACAACGAAACAAGCTGTTTTAGACCAAAACGAGCTAAATCTGAACACATCGGTTTTCCAAGTGTCCATGTGATACGCGTCAAAACTTTTTCCCTTATAACTGCGCGAAAAGCATGTATTCGTGCTTAATACAACGAAACAAGCTGTTTTAGTCCGAAAAGAGTTAAATCTGAACACATCGGTTTTACAAGTGTTCCTCCGATACGCGTCAAAACTTTTTCTCTTATAACTGCGCGAAAAGCATGTATTCTTGCTTAATACAACGAAACAAGCTGTTTTAGACCGAAACGAGCCAAATCACAACACATCGGTATTACAAGTGTTCCACGTGATACTCGTCAAAACTTTTTCTCTTATAACTGCGCGAAAAGCATGTATTCGTGCTTAATACAACGAAACAAGCTGTTTTAGACCGAAACGAGCTAAATTTGAACACATCGGTTTTACAAGTGTCCCTGTGACACGCGTCAAAACGTTTTCTCTTATAACTGCGCGAAAAGCATGTATTCTTGCTTAATACAACGAAACAAGCTGTTTTAGACCGACATGAGCTAAATCACAACACATCGGTTTTACAAGTGTTCCTCTGATACGCGTCAAAACTTTTTCTCTTATAACTGCGCGAAAAGCATGTATTCTTGCTTAATACAGCGAAACAAGCTGTTTTAGACCGAAACGAGCTAAATCACAACACATCGGTATAACAAGTGTTCCACGTGATACTCGTCAAAACGTTTTCTCTTATAACTGCGCGAAAAGCATGTATTCGTGCTTAATACAACGAAACAAGCTGTTTTATACCGAAACGAGCTAAATCTGAACACTTCGGTTTTACAAGTATCCACGTGATACTCGTCAAAACTTTTTCTATTATAACTGCGCGAAAAGCATGTATTCTTGCTTAATACAACGAAACAAGCTGTTTTAGACCGAAACGAGCTAAATCACAACACATCGGTTTTACAAGTGTCTCTCTGATACGCGTCAAAACATTTTCTTCTATAACTGCGCGTAAAGCATGTATTCTTGCTTAATACAACGAAACAAGCTGTTTTAGACCGAAACGAGGTAAATCTGAACACATCGGTTTTACAAGTATCCACGTGATACTCGTCAAAACTTTCTCTCTTATAACTGCGCGAAAAGCATGTATTCTTGCTTAATACAACGAAACAAGCTGTTTTAGACCGAAACGAGCTAAATCATAACACATCGGTTTTACAAGTGTCTCTCTAATAGGCGTCAAAACTTTTTCTTCTATAACTGCGCGTAAAGCATGTATTCGTGCTTAATACAACGAAACAAGTTGTTTTAGACCGAAACGAGCTAAATCTGAACACATCGGTTTTACAAGTGTCCCTGTGACACGCGTCAAACTTTTTCTCTTATAACTGCGCGAAAAGCATGTATACGTGCTTAATACAACAAAACAAGCTGTTTCAGACCGAAACGAGCTAAATCTGAACACATCGGTTTTACAAGTGTTCCTCTGATACGCGTCAAAACTTTTTCTCTTATAACTGCGCGAAAAGCATGTATTCTTGCTTAATACAGCGAAACAAGTTGTTTTAAAACCGAAACGAGCTAAATCACAATACATCGGTATTACAAGTGTTCCACGTGATTCTGGTCAAAACTTTTTCTCTTATAACTGCGCGAAAAGCATGTATTCGTGCTTAATACAACGAAACAAGCTGTTTTAGACCGAAACGAGCTAAATCTGAACACATCGGTTTTACAAGTATCCACGTGATACTCGTCAAAACTTTTTCTCTTATAACTGCGCGAAAAGCATGTATTCTTGCTTAATACAACGAAACAAGCTGTTTTAGACCGAAACGAGCTAAATCACAACACATCGGTTTTACAAGTGTCTCTGATACGCGTCAAAACTTTTTCTTCTATAACTGCGCGTAAAGCATGTATTCGTGCTTAATACAACGAAACAAGCTGTTTTAGACCGAAACGAGCTAAATCTGAACACATCGGTTTTACAAGTGTTCCTCTGATACGCGTCAAAACTTTTTCTCTTATAACTGCGCGAAAAGCATGTATTCTTGCTTAATACAGCGAAACAAGCTGTTTTAGACCGAAACGAGCTAAATCACAACACATCGGTTTTACAAGTGTTCCTCTGATACGCGTCAAAACTTTTTCTCTTATAACTGCGCGAAAAGCATGTATTCTTGCTTAATACAACGAAACAAGCTGTTTTAGACCGAAACGAGCTAAATCACAACACATCGGTTTTACAAGTGTCTCTGATACGCGTCAAAACTTTTTCTTCTATAACTGCGCGTAAAGCATGTATTCGTGCTTAATACAACGAAACAAGCTGTTTTAGACCGAAACGAGCTAAATCTGAACACATCGGTTTTACAAGTGTTCCTCTGATACGCGTCAAAACTTTTTCTCTTATAACTGCGCGAAAAGCATGTATTCTTGCTTAATACAGCGAAACAAGCTGTTTTAGACCGAAACGAGCTAAATCACAACACATCGGTTTTACAAGTGTTCCTCTGATACGCGTCAAAACTTTTTCTCTTATAACGGCGCGAAAAGCATGTATTCTTGCTTAATACAGCGAAACAAGCTGTTTTAGACCGAAACGAGCTAAATCACAACACATCGGTATTACAAGTGTTCCACGTGATACTCGTCAAAACTTTTTCTCTTATAACTGCGCGAAAAGCATGTATTCTTGCTTAATACAACGAAACAAGCTGTTTTAGACCGAAACGAGCTAAATCACAACAAATCGGTTTTACAAGTGTCTCTCTAATACGCATCAAAACTTTTTCTCTTATAACTGCGCGAAAAGCATGTATTCTTGCTTAATACAACGAAACAAGCTGTTTTAGACCGAAACGAGCTAAATCTGAACACATCGGTTTTACAAGTATCCACGTGATACTCGTCAAAACTTTTTCTCTTATAACTGCGCGAAAAGCATGTATTCTTGCTTAATACAGCGAAACAAGCTGTTTTAGACCGAAATGAGCTAAATCACAACACATCGGTTTTACAAGTGTTCCTCTGATACGCGTCAAAACTTTTTCTTTTATAACTGCGCGAAAAGCATGTATTCTTGCTTAATACAGCGAATCAAGCTGTTTTAGACCGAAACGAGCTAAATCACAACACATCGGTATTACAAGTGTTCCACGTGATACTCGTCAAAACTTTTTCTCTTATAACTGCGCGAAAAGCATGTATTCGTGCTTAATACAACGAAACAAGCTGTTTTAGACCGAAACGAGCTAAATCTGAACACATCGGTTTTACAAGTATCCACGTAATACTCGTCAAAACTTTTTCTCTTCTAACTGCGCGAAAAGCATGTATTCTTGCTTAATACAGCGAAACAAGCTGTTTTAGACGAAAACGAGCTAAATCACAACACATCGGTTTTACAAGTGTTCCTCTGATACGCGTCAAATTTTTTTCTCTTATAACTGCGCGAAAAGCATGTATTCTTGCTTAATACAGCGAAACAAGCTGTTTTAGACCGAAACGAGCTAAATCACAACACATCGGTTTTACAAGTGTTCCTCTGATACGCAACTCTTTTTTTCTCTTATAGCTGCGCGAAAAGCATGTATTCGTGCTTAGTCCAACGAAACAAGCTGTTTTAGACCGAAACGAGGTAAATCTGAACACATCGGTTTTACAAGTGTCCCTGTGACACGCCTTTAAAGCTTTTTCTCTTATCACTGCGCGAAAAGCATGTATTTCTGCTTAATACAGCGAAACAAGCTGTTTTAGACCGAAACGAGCTAAATCACAACACATCGGTTTTACAATTGTTCCTCTGATACGCGTCTAAACTTTTTCTCTTATAACTGCGCGAAAAGCATGTATTCGTGCTTAATACAGCGAAACAAGCTGTTTTAGACCGAAACGAGCTAAATCACAACACATCGGTTTTACAAGTGTTCCTCTGATACGCGTCAAAACTTTTTCTCTTATAACTGCGCGAAAAGCATGTATTCGTGCTTAATACAACGAAACAAGCTGTTTTAGACCAAAACGAGCTAAATCTGAACACATCGGTTTTCCAAGTGTCCATGTGATACGCGTCAAAACTTTTTCCCTTATAACTGCGCGAAAAGCATGTATTCGTGCTTAATACAACGAAACAAGCTGTTTTAGTCCGAAAAGAGTTAAATCTGAACACATCGGTTTTACAAGTGTTCCTCCGATACGCGTCAAAACTTTTTCTCTTATAACTGCGCGAAAAGCATGTATTCTTGCTTAATACAACGAAACAAGCTGTTTTAGACCGAAACAAGCCAAATCACAACACATCGGTATTACAAGTGTTCCACGTGATACTCGTCAAAACTCTTTCTCTTATAACTGCGCGAAAAGCATGTATTCGTGCTTAATACAACGAAACAAGCTGTTTTAGACCGAAATGAGCTAAATCACAACACATCGGTTTTACAAGTGTTCCTCTGATACGCGTCAAAACTTTTTCTCTTATAACGGCGCGAAAAGCATGTATTCTTGCTTAATACAGCGAAACAAGCTGTTTTAGACCGAAACGAGCTAAATCACAACACATCGGTATTACAAGTGTTCCACGTGATACTCGTCAAAACTTTTTCTCTTTTAACTGCGCGAAAAGCATGTATTCGTGCTTAATAGAACGAATCAAGCTGTTTTTGACCGAAACGAGCTAAATCTGAACACATCGGTTTTACAAGTATCCACGTGATACTCGTCAAAACTTTTTCTCTTATAACTGCGCGAAAAGCATGTATTCTTGCTTAATACAACGAAACAAGCTGTTTTAGGCCGAAACGAGCTAAATCACAACAAATCGGTTTTACAAGTGCCTCTCTAATACGCGTCAAAACTTTTTCTCTTATAACTGCGCGAAAAGCATGTATTCTTGCTTAATACAACGAAACAAGCTGTTTTAGACCGAAACGAGCTAAATCTGAACACATCGGTTTTACAAGTGTTCCACGTGATACTCGTCAAAACTTTTTCTCTTATAACTGCGCGAAAAGCATGTATTCGTGCTTAATACAACGAAACAAGCTGTTTTAGACCGAAACGAGCGAAATCTGAACACATCGGTTTTACAAGTATCCACGTGATACTCGTCAAAACTTTTTCTCTTATAACTGCGCGAAAAGCATGTATTCTTGCTTAATACAACGAAACAAGCTGTTTTAGACCGAAACGAGCTAAATCACAACACATCGGTTTTACAAGTGTCTCTCTAATACGCGTCAAAACTTTTTCTCTTATAACTGCGCGAAAAGCATGTATTCTTGCTTAATACAGCGAAACAAGCTGTTTTAGACCAAAGCGAGCTAAATCACAACACATCGGTTTTACAAGTGTTCCTCTGATACGCGTCAAATTTTTTTCTCTTATAACTGCGCGAAAAGCATGTATTCTTGCTTAATACAGCGAAACAAGCTGTTTTAGACCGAAACGAGCTAAATCTGAACACATCGGTTTTCCAAGTGTCCATGTGATACGCGTCAAAACTTTTTCCCTTATAACTGCGCGAAAAGCATGTATTCGTGCTTAATACAACGAAACAAGCTGTTTTAGTCCGAAAAGAGTTAAATCTGAACACATCGGTTTTACAAGTGTTCCTCCGATACGCGTCAAAACTTTTTCTCTTATAACTGCGCGAAAAGCATGTATTCTTGCTTAATACAACGAAACAAGCTGTTTTAGACCGAAACGAGCCAAATCACAACACATCGGTATTACAAGTGTTCCACGTGATACTCGTCAAAACTTTTTCTCTTATAACTGCGCGAAAAGCATGTATTCGTGCTTAATACAACGAAACAAGCTGTTTTAGACCGAAACGAGCTAAATTTGAACACATCGGTTTTACAAGTGTCCCTGTGACACGCGTCAAAACTTTTTCTCTTATAACTGCGCGAAAAGCATGTATTCTTGCTTAATACAACGAAACAAGCTGTTTTAGACCGAAACGAGCCAAATCACAACACATCGGTATTACAAGTGTTCCACGTGATACTCGTCAAAACTTTTACTCTTATAACTGCGCGAAAAGCATGTATTCGTGCTTAATACAACGAAACAAGCTGTTTTAGACCGAAACGAGCTAAATTTGAACACATCGGTTTTACAAGTGTCCCTGTGACACGCGTCAAAACTTTTTCTCTTATAACTGCGCGAAAAGCATGTATTCTTGCTTAATACAACGAAACAAGCTGTTTTAGACCGAAATGAGCTAAATCACAACACATCGGTTTTACAAGTGTACCTCTGATACGCGTCAAAACTTTTTCTCTTATAACTGCGCGAAAAGCACGTATTCTTGCTTAATACAGCGAAACAAGCTGTTTTAGACCGAAACGAGCTAAATCACAACACATCGGTATAACAAGTGTTCCACGTGATACTCGTCAAAACGTTTTCTCTTATAACTGCGCGAAAAGCATGTATTCGTGCTTAATACAACGAAACAAGCTGTTTTAGACCGAAACGAGCTAAATCTGAACACTTCGGTTTTACAAGTATCCACGTGATACTCGTCAAAACTTTTTCTATTATAACTGCGCGAAAAGCATGTATTCTTGCTTAATACAACGAAACAAGCTGTTTTAGACCGAAACGAGCTAAATCACAACACATCGGTTTTACAAGTGTCTCTCTGATACGCGTCAAAACTTTTTCTTCTATAACTGCGCGTAAAGCATGTATTCTTGCTTAATACAACGAAACAAGCTGTTTTAGACCGAAACGAGCTAAATCTGAACACATCGGTTTTACAAGTATCCACGTGATACTCGTCAAAACTTTTTCTCTTATAACTGCGCGAAAAGCATGTATTCTTGCTTAATACAGCGAAACAAGCTGTTTTAGACCGAAACGAGCTAAATCACAACACATCGGTATAACAAGTGTTCCACGTGATACTCGTCAAAACGTTTTCTCTTATAACTGCGCGAAAAGCATGTATTCGTGCTTAATACAACGAAACAAGCTGTTTTAGACCGAAACGAGCTAAATCTGAACACATCGGTTTTACAAGTATCCACGTGATACTCGTCAAAACTTTTTCTCTTATAACTGCGCGAAAAGCATGTATTCTTGCTTAATACAACGAAACAAGCTGTTTTAGACCGAAACGAGCTAAATCACAACACATCGGTTTTACAAGTGTCTCTCTAATACGCGTCAAAACTTTTTCTCTTATAACTGCGCGAAAAGCATGTATTCTTGCTTAATACAGCGAAACAAGCTGTTTTAGACCAAAACGAGCTAAATCACAACACATCGGTTTTACAAGTGTTCCTCTGATACGCGTCAAATTTTTTTCTCTTATAACTGCGCGAAAAGCATGTATTCTTGCTTAATACAGCGAAACAAGCTGTTTTAGACCGAAACGAGCTAAATCACAACACATCGGTTTTACAAGTGTTCCTCTGATACGCGTCAACTCTTTTTTCTCTTATAGCTGCGCGAAAAGCATGTATTCGTGCTTAGTCCAACGAAACAAGCTGTTTTAGACCGAAACGAGGTAAATCTGAACACATCGGTTTTACAAGTGTCCCTGTGACACGCCTTTAAAGCTTTTTCTCTTATCACTGCGCGAAAAGCATGTATTTCTGCTTAATACAGCGAAACAAGCTGTTTTAGACCGAAACGAGCTAAATCACAACACATCTGTTTTACAATTGTTCCTCTGATACGCGTCTAAACTTTTTCTCTTATAACTGCGCGAAAAGCATGTATTCGTGCTTAATACAGCGAAACAAGCTGTTTTAGACCGAAACGAGCTAAATCACAACACATCGGTTTTACAAGTGTTCCTCTGATACGCGTCAAAACTTTTTCTCTTATAACTGCGCGAAAAGCATGTATTCGTGCTTAATACAACGAAACAAGCTGTTTTAGACCAAAACGAGCTAAATCTGAACACATCGGTTTTCCAAGTGTCCATGTGATACGCGTCAAAACTTTTTCCCTTATAACTGCGCGAAAAGCATGTATTCGTGCCTAATACAACGAAACAAGCTGTTTTAGTCCGAAAAGAGTTAAATCTGAACACATCGGTTTTACAAGTGTTCCTCCGATACGCGTCAAAACTTTTTCTCTTATAACTGCGCGAAAAGCATGTATTCTTGCTTAATACAACGAAACAAGCTGTTTTAGACCGAAACGAGCCAAATCACAACACATCGGTATTACAAGTGTTCCACGTGATACTCGTCAAAACTTTTTCTCTTATAACTGCGCGAAAAGCATGTATTCGTGCTTAATACAACGAAACAAGCTGTTTTAGACCGAAACGAGCTAAATTTGAACACATCGGTTTTACAAGTGTCCCTGTGACACGCGTCAAAACTTTTTCTCTTATAACTGCGCGAAAAGCATGTATTCTTGCTTAATACAACGAAACAAGCTGTTTTAGACCGAAATGAGCTAAATCTGAACACTTCGGTTTTACAAGTATCCACGTGATACTCGTCAAAACTTTTTCTATTATAACTGCGCGAAAAGCATGTATTCTTGCTTAATACAACGAAACAAGCTGTTTTAGACCGAAACGAGCTAAATCACAACACATCGGTTTTACAAGTGTCTCTCTGATACGCGTCAAAACTTTTTCTTCTATAACTGCGCGTAAAGCATGTATTCTTGCTTAATACAACGAAACAAGCTGTTTTAGACCGAAACGAGCTAAATCTGAACACATCGGTTTTACAAGTATCCACGTGATACTCGTCAAAACTTTCTCTCTTATAACTGCGCGAAAAGCATGTATTCTTGCTTAATACAACGAAACAAGCTGTTTTAGACCGAAACGAGCTAAATCTGAACACATCGGTTTTACAAGTGTTCCTCTGATACGCGTCAAAACTTTTTCTCTTATAACTGCGCGAAAAGCATGTATTCTTGCTTAATACAGCGAAACAAGCTGTTTTAGACCGAAACGAGCTAAATCACAACACATCGGTTTTACAAGTGTTCCTCTGATACGCGTCAAAACTTTTTCTCTTATAACGGCGCGAAAAGCATGTATTCTTGCTTAATACAGCGAAACAAGCTGTTTTAGACCGAAACGAGCTAAATCACAACACATCGGTATTACAAGTGTTCCACGTGATACTCGTCAAAACTTTTTCTCTTATAACTGCGCGAAAAGCATGTATTCTTGCTTAATACAACGAAACAAGCTGTTTTAGACCGAAACGAGCTAAATCACAACAAATCGGTTTTACAAGTGTCTCTCTAATACGCATCAAAACTTTTTCTCTTATAACTGCGCGAAAAGCATGTATTCTTGCTTAATACAACGAAACAAGCTGTTTTAGACCGAAACGAGCTAAATCTGAACACATCGGTTTTACAAGTATCCACGTGATACTCGTCAAAACTTTTTCTCTTATAACTGCGCGAAAAGCATATATTCTTGCTTAATACAGCGAAACAAGCTGTTTTAGACCGAAATGAGCTAAATCACAACACATCGGTTTTACAAGTGTTCCTCTGATACGCGTCAAAACTTTTTCTTTTATAACTGCGCGAAAAGCATGTATTCTTGCTTAATACAGCGAATCAAGCTGTTTTAGACCGAAACGAGCTAAATCACAACACATCGGTATTACAAGTGTTCCACGTGATACTCGTCAAAACCTTTTCTCTTATAACTGCGCGAAAAGCATGTATTCGTGCTTAATACAACGAAACAAGCTGTTTTAGACCGAAACGAGCTAAATCTGAACACATCGGTTTTACAAGTATCCACGTAATACTCGTCAAAACTTTTTCTCTTCTAACTGCGCGAAAAGCATGTATTCTTGCTTAATACAGCGAAACAAGCTGTTTTAGACCAAAACGAGCTAAATCACAACACATCGGTTTTACAAGTGTTCCTCTGATACGCGTCAAATTTTTTTCTCTTATAACTGCGCGAAAAGCATGTATTCTTGCTTAATACAGCGAAACAAGCTGTTTTAGACCGAAACGAGCTAAATCACAACACATCGGTTTTACAAGTGTTCCTCTGATACGCAACTCTTTTTTTCTCTTATAGCTGCGCGAAAAGCATGTATTCGTGCTTAGTCCAACGAAACATAGCTGTTTTAGACCGAAACGAGGTAAATCTGAACACATCGGTTTTACAAGTGTCCCTGTGACACGCCTTTTAAAGCTTTTTCTCTTATCACTGCGCGAAAAGCATGTATTTCTGCTTAATACAGCGAAACAAGCTGTTTTAGACCGAAACGAGCTAAATCACAACACATCGGTTTTACAATTGTTCCTCTGATACGCGTCTAAACTTTTTCTCTTATAACTGCGCGAAAAGCATGTATTCGTGCTTAATACAGCGAAACAAGCTGTTTTAGACCGAAACGAGCTAAATCACAACACATCGTTTTACAAGTGTTCCTCTGATACGCGTCAAAACTTTTTCTCTTATAACTGCGCGAAAAGCATGTATTCGTGCTTAATACAACGAAACAAGCTGTTTAGACCAAAACGAGCTAAATCTGAACACATCGGTTTTCCAAGTGTCCATGTGATACGCGTCAAAACTTTTTCCCTTATATCTGCGCGAAAAGCATGTATTCGTGCTTAATACAACGAAACAAGCTGTTTTAGTCCGAAAAGAGTTAAATCTGAACACATCGGTTTTACAAGTGTTCCTCCGATACGCGTCAAAACTTTTCTCTTATAACTGCGCGAAAGCATGTATTCTTGCTTAATACAACGAAACAAGCTGTTTTAGACCGAAACAAGCCAAATCACAACACATCGGTATTACAAGTGTTCCACGTGATACTCGTCAAAACTCTTTCTCTTATAACTGCGCGAAAAGCATGTATTCGTGCTTAATACAACGAAACAAGCTGTTTTAGACCGAAATGAGCTAAATCACAACACATCGGTTTTACAAGTGTTCCTCTGATACGCGTCAAAACTTTTCTCTTATAACGGCGCGAAAAGCATGTATTCTTGCTTAATACAGCGAAACAAGCTGTTTTAGACCGAAACGAGCTAAATCACAACACATCGGTATTACAAGTGTTCCACGTGATACTCGTCAAAACTTTTTCTCTTTAACTGCGCGGAAAAGCATGTATTCGTGCTTAATAGAACGAATCAAGCTGTTTTTGACCGAAACGAGCTAAATCTGAACACATCGGTTTTACAAGTATCCACGTGATACTCGTCAAAACTTTTTCTCTTATAACTGCGCGAAAAGCATGTATTCTTGCTTAATACAACGAAACAAGCTGTTTTAGGCCGAAACCAGCTAAATCACAACAAATCGGTTTTACAAGTGCCTCTCTAATACGCGTCAAAACTTTTTTCTCTTATAACTGCGCGAAAAGCATGTATTCTTGCTTAATACAACGAAACAAGCTGTTTTAGACCGAAACGAGCTAAATCTGAACACATCGATTTTACAAGTGTTCCACGTGATACTCGTCAAAACTTTTTCTCTTATAACTGCGCGAAAAGCATGTATTCGTGCTTAATACAACGAAACAAGCTGTTTTAGACCGAAACGAGCGAAATCTGAAGCACATCGGTTTACAAGTATCCACGTGATACTCGTCAAAACTTTTTCTCTTATAACTGCGCGAAAAGCATGTATTCTTGCTTAATACAACGAAACAAGCTGTTTTAGACCGAAACGAGCTAAATCACAACACATCGGTTTTACAAGTGTCTCTCTAATACGCGTCAAAACTTTTTCTCTTATAACTGCGCGAAAAGCATGTATTCTTGCTTAATACAGCGAAACAAGCTGTTTTAGACCAAAACGAGCTAAATCACAACACATCGGTTTTACAAGTGTTCCTCTGATACGCGTCAAATTTTTTTCTCTTATAACTGCGCGAAAAGCATGTATTCTTGCTTAATACAGCGAAACAAGCTGTTTTAGACCGAAACGAGCTAAATCACAACACATCATTTTACAAGTGTTCCTCTGATACGCGTCTAAACGTTTTCTCTTATAACTGCGCGAAAAGCATGTATTCGTGCTTAATACAGCGAAACAAGCTGTTTTAGACCGAAACGAGCTAAATCACAACACATCGGTTTTACAAGTGTTCCTCTGATACGCGTTAAACTTTTTCTCTTATAACTGCGCGAAAAGCATGTATTCGTGCTTAATGCAACGAAACAAGCAGTTTTAGACCAAAACGAGCTAAATCTGAACACATCGGTTTTCAAGTGTCCATGTGATACGCGTCAAAACTTTTTCCTTATAACTGCGCGAAAAGCATGTATTCGTGCTTAATACAACGAAACAAGCTGTTTTAGTCGAAAAGAGTTAAATCTGAACACATCGGTTTTACAAGTGTTCCTCCGATACGCGTCAAAACTTTTTCTCTTATAACTGCGCGAAAAGCATGTATTCTTGCTTAATACAACGAAACAAGCTGTTTTAGACCGAAACGAGCCAAATCACAACACATCGGTATTACAAGTGTTCCACGTGATACTCGTCAAAACTTTTTCTCTTATAACTGCGCGAAAAGCATGTATTCGTGCTTAATACAACGAAACAAGCTGTTTTAGACCGAAACGAGCTAAATTTGAACACATCGGTTTTACAAGTGTCCCTGTGACACGCGTCAAAACTTTTTCTCTTATAACTGCGCGAAAAGCATGTATTCTTGCTTAATACAACGAAACAAGCTGTTTTAGACCGAAATGAGCTAAATCACAACACATCGGTTTTACAAGTGTTCCTCTGATACGCGTCAAAACTTTTTCTCTTATAACTGCGCGAAAAGCATGCATTCTTGCTTAATACAGCGAAACAAGCTGTTTTAGACCGAAACGAGCTAAATCACAACACATCGGTATAACAAGTGTTCCACGTGATACTCGTCAAAACGTTTTCTCTTATAACTGCGCGAAAAGCATGTATTCGTGATTAATACAACGAAACAAGCTGTTTTAGACCGAAACGAGCTAAATCTGAACACTTCGGTTTTACAAGTATCCACGTGATACTCGTCAAAACTTTTTCTATTATAACTGCGCGAAAAGCATGTATTCTTGCTTAATACAAAGAAACAAGCTGTTTTAGACCGAAACGAGCTAAATCACAACACATCGGTTTTACAAGTGTCTCTCTGATACGCGTCAAAACTTTTTCTTCTATAACTGCGCGTAAAGCATGTATTCTTGCTTAATACAACGAAACAAGCTGTTTTAGACCGAAACGAGCTAAATTTGAACACATCGGTTTTACAAGTATCCACGTGATACT
Organism: Amblyomma americanum; assembly: GCF_052857255.1. NCBI lineage: Eukaryota > Metazoa > Arthropoda > Arachnida > Ixodida > Ixodidae > Amblyomma > Amblyomma americanum. The sequence continues at coordinate 71,234 of NW_027526687.1, read as the reverse complement.
CGTCAAAACTTTTTCTCTTATAACTGCGCGAAAAGCATGTATTCTTGCTTAATACAGCGAAACAAGCTGTTTTAGACCGAAACGAGCTAAATCACAACACATCGGTATAACAAGTGTTCCACGTGATACTCGTCAAAACGTTTTCTCTTATAACTGCGCGAAAAGCATGTATTCGTGCTTAATACAACGAAACAAGCTGTTTTAGACCGAAACGAGCTAAATCTGAACACATCGGTTTTACAAGTATCCACGTCATACTCGTCAAAACTTTTTCTCTTATAACTGCGCGAAAAGCATGTATTCTTGCTTAATACAACGAAACAAGCTGTTTTAGACCGAAACGAGCTAAATCACAACACATCGGTTTTACAAGTGTCTCTCTAATACGCGTCAAAACTTTTTCTCTTATAACTGCGCGAAAAGCATGTATTCTTGCTTAATACAGCGAAACAAGCTGTTTTAGACCAAAACGAGCTAAATCACAACACATCGGTTTTACAAGTGTTCCTCTGATACGCGTCAAATTTTTTTCTCTTATAACTGCGCGAAAAGCATGTATTCTTGCTTAATACAGCGAAACAAGCTGTTTTAGACCGAAACGAGCTAAATCACAACACATCGGTTTTACAAGTGTTCCTCTGATACGCGTCAACTCTTTTTTCTCTTATAGCTGCGCGAAAAGCATGTATTCGTGCTTAGTCCAACGAAACAAGCTGTTTTAGACCGAAACGAGGTAAATCTGAACACATCGGTTTTACAAGTGTCCCTGTGACACGCCTTTAAAGCTTTTTCTCTTATCACTGCGCGAAAAGCATGTATTTCTGCTTAATACAGCGAAACAAGCTGTTTTAGACCGAAACGAGCTAAATCACAACACATCTGTTTTACAATTGTTCCTCTGATACGCGTCTAAACTTTTTCTCTTATAACTGCGCGAAAAGCATGTATTCGTGCTTAATACAGCGAAACAAGCTGTTTTAGACCGAAACGAGCTAAATCACAACACATCAGTTTTACAAGTGTTCCTCTGATACGCGTCAAAACTTTTTCTCTTATAACTGCGCGAAAAGCATGTATTCGTGCTTAATACAACGAAACAAGCTGTTTTAGACCAAAACGAGCTAAATCTGAACACATCGGTTTTCCAAGTGTCCATGTGATACGCGTCAAAACTTTTTCCCTTATAACTGCGCGAAAAGCATGTATTCGTGCCTAATACAACGAAACAAGCTGTTTTAGTCCGAAAAGAGTTAAATCTGAACACATCGGTTTTACAAGTGTTCCTCCGATACGCGTCAAAACTTTTTCTCTTATAACTGCGCGAAAAGCATGTATTCTTGCTTAATACAACGAAACAAGCTGTTTCAGACCGAAACGAGCCAAATCACAACACATCGGTATTACAAGTGTTCCACGTGATACTCGTCAAAACTTTTTCTCTTATAACTGCGCGAAAAGCATGTATTCGTGCTTAATACAACGAAACAAGCTGTTTTAGACCGAAACGAGCTAAATTTGAACACATCGGTTTTACAAGTGTCCCTGTGACACGCGTCAAAACTTTTTTTCTTATAACTGCGCGAAAAGCATGTATTCTTGCTTAATACAACGAAACAAGCTGTTTTAGACCGAAATGAGCTAAATCACAACACATCGGTTTTACAAGTGTTCCTCTGATACGCGTCAAAACTTTTTCTCTTATAACTGCGCGAAAAGCATGTATTCTTGCTTAATACAGCGAAACAAGCTGTTTTAGACCGAAACGAGCTAAATCACAACACATCGGTATAACAAGTGTTCCACGTGATACTCGTCAAAACGTTTTCTCTTATAACTGCGCGAAAAGCATGTATTCGTGCTTAATACAACGAAACAAGCTGTTTTAGACCGAAACGAGCTAAATCTGAACACTTCGGTTTTACAAGTATCCACGTGATACTCGTCAAAACTTTTTCTATTATAACTGCGCGAAAAGCATGTATTCTTGCTTAATACAACGAAACAAGCTGTTTTAGACCGAAACGAGCTAAATCTGAACACATCGGTTTTACAAGTATCCACGTGATACTCGTCAAAACTTTCTCTCTTATAACTGCGCGAAAAGCATGTATTCTTGCTTAATACAACGAAACAAGCTGTTTTAGACCGAAACGAGCTAAATCATAACACATCGGTTTTACAAGTGTCTCTCTAATAGGCGTCAAAACTTTTTCTTCTATAACTGCGCGTAAAGCATGTATTCGTGCTTAATACAACGAAACAAGTTGTTTTAGACCGAAACGAGCTAAATCTGAACACATCGGTTTTACAAGTGTCCCTGTGACACGCGTCAAAACTTTTTCTCTTATAACTGCGCGAAAAGCATGTATTCTTGCTTAATACAACGAAACAAGCTGTTTTTGACCGAAACGAGCTAAATCACAACACAAAGGTTTTACAAGTGTTCCTCTAATACGCGTCAAAACTTTTTCTCTTATAACTGCGCGAAAAGCATGTATTCTTGCTTAATACTACGAAACAAGCTGTTTTACACCGAAACGAGCTAAATCACAACACATCGGTTTTACAAGTGTTCCTCTGATACGCGTCTAAACTTTTTCTCTTATAACTGCGCGAAAAGCATGTATTCGTGCTTAATACAACAAAACAAGCTGTTTCAGACCGAAACGAGCTAAATCTGAACACATCGGTTTTACAAGTGTTCCTCTGATACGCGTCAAAACTTTTTCTCTTATAACTGCGCGAAAAGCATGTATTCTTGCTTAATACAGCGAAACAAGTTGTTTTAAACCGAAACGAGCTAAATCACAATACATCGGTATTACAAGTGTTCCACGTGATACTGGTCAAAACTTTTTCTCTTATAACTGCGCGAAAAGCATGTATTCGTGCTTAATACAACGAAACAAGCTGTTTTAGACCGAAACGAGCTAAATCTGAACACATCGGTTTTACAAGTATCCACGTGATACTCGTCAAAACTTTTTCTCTTATAACTGCGCGAAAAGCATGTATTCTTGCTTAATACAACGAAACAAGCTGTTTTAGACCGAAACGAGCTAAATCACAACACATCGGTTTTACAAGTGTCTCTGATACGCGTCAAAACTTTTTCTTCTATAACTGCGCGTAAAGCATGTATTCGTGCTTAATACAACGAAACAAGCTGTTTTAGACCGAAACGAGCTAAATCTGAACACATCGGTTTTACAAGTGTTCCTCTGATACGCGTCAAAACTTTTTCTCTTATAACTGCGCGAAAAGCATGTATTCTTGCTTAATACAGCGAAACAAGCTGTTTTAGACCGAAACGAGCTAAATCACAACACATCGGTTTTACAAGTGTTCCTCTGATACGCGTCAAAACTTTTTCTCTTATAACTGCGCGAAAAGCATGTATTCTTGCTTAATACAGCGAAACAAGCTGTTTTAGACCGAAACGAGCTAAATCACAACACATCGGTTTTACAAGTGTTCCTCTGATACGCGTCAAAACTTTTTCTCTTATAACTGCGTGAAAAGCATGTATTCTTGCTTAATACAGCGAAACAAGCTGTTTTAGACCGAAATGAGCTAAATCACAACACATCGCTTTTACAAGTGTTCCTCTGATACGCGTCAAAACTTTTTCTCTTATAACGGCGCGAAAAGCATGTATTCTTGCTTAATACAGCGAAACAAGCTGTTTTAGACCGAAACGAGCTAAATTACAACACATCGGTATTACAAGTGTTCCACGTGATACTCGTCAAAACTTTTTCTCTTATAACTGCGCGAAAAGCATGTATTCTTGCTTAATACAACGAAACAAGCTGTTTTAGACCGAAACGAGCTAAATCACTACACATCGGTTTTACAAGTGTTCCTCTAATACGCGTCAAAACTTTTTCTCTTATAACTGCGCGAAAAGCATGTATTCTTGCTTAATACAACGAAACAAGCTGTTTTAGACCGAAACGAGCTAAATCACAACACATCGGTTTTACAAGTGTCTCTGATACGCGTCAAAACTTTTTCTTCTATAACTGCGCGTAAAGCATGTATTCGTGCTTAATACAACGAAACAAGCTGTTTTAGACCGAAACGAGCTAAATCTGAACACATCGGTTTTACAAGTGTTCCTCTGATACGTGTCAAAACTTTTTCTCTTATAACTGCGCGAAAAGCATGTATTCTTGCTTAATACAGCGAAACAAGCTGTTTTAGACCGAAACGAGCTAAATCACAACACATCGGTTTTACAAGTGTTCCTCTGATACGCGTCAAAACTTTTTCTCTTATAACTGCGCGAAAAGCATGTATTCTTGCTTAATACAGCGAAACAAGCTGTTTTAGACCGAAACGAGCTAAATCACAACACATCGGTTTTACAAGTGTTCCTCTGATACGCGTCAAAACTTTTTCTCTTATAACTGCGTGAAAAGCATGTATTCTTGCTTAATACAGCGAAACAAGCTGTTTTAGACCGAAATGAGCTAAATCACAACACATCGCTTTTACAAGTGTTCCTCTGATACGCGTCAAAACTTTTTCTCTTATAACGGCGCGAAAAGCATGTATTCTTGCTTAATACAGCGAAACAAGCTGTTTTAGACCGAAACGAGCTAAATTACAACACATCGGTATTACAAGTGTTCCACGTGATACTCGTCAAAACTTTTTCTCTTATAACTGCGCGAAAAGCATGTATTCTTGCTTAATACAACGAAACAAGCTGTTTTAGACCGAAACGAGCTAAATCACTACACATCGGTTTTACAAGTGTTCCTCTAATACGCGTCAAAACTTTTTCTCTTATAACTGCGCGAAAAGCATGTATTCTTGCTTAATACAACGAAACAAGTGTTTTAGACCGAAACGAGCTAAATCTGAACACATCGGTTTTACAAGTGTCCTGTGACACGCGTCAAAACTTTTTCTTCTATAACTGCGCGAAAAGCATGTATTCTTGCTTAATACAGCGAAACAAGCTGTTTTAGACCGAAACGAGCTAAATCACAACACAAAGGTTTTACAAGTGTTCCTCTAATACGCGTCAAAACTTTTTCTCTTATAACTGCGCGAAAAGCATGTATTCTTGCTTAATACTACGAAACAAGCTGTTTTACACCGAAACGAGCTAAATCACAACACATCGGTTTTACAAGTGTTCCTCTGATACGCGTCTAAACTTTTTCTCTTATAACTGCGCGAAAAGCATGTATTCGTGCCTAATACAACGAAACAAGCTGTTTCAGACCGAAACGAGCTAAATCTGAACACATCGGTTTTACAAGTGTTCCTCTGATACGCGTCAAAACTTTTTCTCTTATAACTGCGCGAAAAGCATGTATTCTTGCTTAATACAGCGAAACAAGCTGTTTTAGACCGAAACGAGCTAAATCACAACACATCGGTTTTACAAGTGTTCCTCTGATACGCGTCAAAACTTTTTCTCTTATAACTGCGCGAAAAGCATGTATTCTTGCTTAATACAGCGAAACAAGCTGTTTTAGACCGAAATGAGCTAAATCACAACACATCGCTTTTACAAGTGTTCCTCTGATACGCGTCAAAACGTTTTCTCTTATAACGGCGCGAAAAGCATGTATTCTTGCTTAATACAGCGAAACAAGCTGTTTTAGACCGAAACGAGCTAAATCACAACACATCGGTATTACAAGTGTTCCACGTGATACTCGTCAAAACTTTTTCTCTTTTAACTGCGCGAAAAGCATGTATTCGTGCTTAATACAACGAAACAAGCTGTTTTAGACCGAAACGAGCTAAATCTGAACACATCGGTTTTACAAGTATCCACGTGATACTCCTCAAAACTTTTTCTCTTATAACTGCGCGAAAAGCATGTATTCTTGCTTAATACAACGAAACAAGCTGTTTTAGACCGAAACGAGCTAAATCACAACACATCGGTTTTACAAGTGTTCCTCTGATACTCGTCAAAACGTTTTCTCTTATAACTGCGCGAAAAGCATGTATTCGTGCTTAATACAACGAAACAAGCTGTTTTAGACCGAAACGAGCTAAATCTGAACACTTCGGTTTTACAAGTATCCACGTGATACTCGTCAAAACTTTTTCTATTATAACTGCGCGAAAAGCATGTATTCTTGCTTAATACAACGAAACAAGCTGTTTTAGACCGAAACGAGCTAAATCACAACACATCGGTTTTACAAGTGTCTCTCTGATACGCGTCAAAACTTTTTCTTCTATAACTGCGCGTAAAGCATGTATTCTTGCTTAATACAACGAAACAAGCTGTTTTAGACCGAAACGAGCTAAATCTGAACACATCGGTTTTACAAGTATCCACGTGATACTCGTCAAAACTTTTTCTCTTATAACTGCGCGAAAAGCATGTATTCTTGCTTAATACAGCGAAACAAGCTGTTTTAGACCGAAACGAGCTAAATCACAACACATCGGTATAACAAGTGTTCCACGTGATACTCGTCAAAACGTTTTCTCTTATAACTGCGCGAAAAGCATGAATTCGTGCTTAATACAACGAAACAAGCTGTTTTAGACCGAAACGAGCTAAATCTGAACACTTCGGTTTTACAAGTATCCACGTGATACTCGTCAAAACTTTTTCTATTATAACTGCGCGAAAAGCATGTATTCTTGCTTAATACAACGATGCAAGCTGTTTTAGACCGAAACGAGCTAAATCACAACACATCGGTTTTACAAGTGTCTCTCTGATACGCGTCAAAACTTTTTCTTCTATAACTGCGCGTAAAGCATGTATTCTTGCTTAATACAACGAAACAAGCTGTTTTAGACCGAAACGAGCTAAATCTGAACACATCGGTTTTACAAGTATCCACGTGATACTCGTCAAAACTTTCTCTCTTATAACTGCGCGAAAAGCATGTATTCTTGCTTAATACAACGAAACAAGCTGTTTTAGACCGAAACGAGCTAAATCATAACACATCGGTTTTACAAGTGTCTCTCTAATAGGCGTCAAAACTTTTTCTTCTATAACTGCGCGTAAAGCATGTATTCGTGCTTAATACAACGAAACAAGTTGTTTTAGACCGAAACGAGCTAAATCTGAACACATCGGTTTTACAAGTGTCCCTGTGACACGCGTCAAAACTTTTTCTCTTATAACTGCGCGAAAAGCATGTATTCTTGCTTAATACAGCGAAACAAGCTGTTTTTGACCGAAACGAGCTAAATCACAACACAAAGGTTTTACAAGTGTTCCTCTAATACGCGTCAAAACTTTTTCTCTTATAACTGCGCGAAAAGCATGTATTCTTGCTTAATACTACGAAACAAGCTGTTTTACACCGAAACGAGCTAAATCACAACACATCGGTTTTACAAGTGTTCCTCTGATACGCGTCTAAACTTTTTCTCTTATAACTGCGCGAAAAGCATGTATTCGTGCTTAATACAACAAAACAAGCTGTTTCAGACCGAAACGAGCTAAATCTGAACACATCGGTTTTACAAGTGTTCCTCTGATACGCGTCAAAACTTTTTCTCTTATAACTGCGCGAAAAGCATGTATTCTTGCTTAATACAGCGAAACAAGTTGTTTTAAACCGAAACGAGCTAAATCACAACACATCGGTATTACAAGTGTTCCACGTGATACTGGTCAAAACTTTTTCTCTTATAACTGCGCGAAAAGCATGTATTCGTGCTTAATACAACGAAACAAGCTGTTTTAGACCGAAACGAGCTAAATCTGAACACATCGGTTTTACAAGTATCCACGTGATACTCGTCAAAACTTTTTCTCTTATAACTGCGCGAAAAGCATGTATTCTTGCTTAATACAACGAAACAAGCTGTTTTAGACCGAAACGAGCTAAATCACAACACATCGGTTTTACAAGTGTCTCTGATACGCGTCAAAACTTTTTCTTCTATAACTGCGCGTAAAGCATGTATTCGTGCTTAATACAACGAAACAAGCTGTTTTAGACCGAAACGAGCTAAATCTGAACACATCGGTTTTACAAGTGTTCCTCTGATACGCGTCAAAACTTTTTCTCTTATAACTGCGCGAAAAGCATGTATTCTTGCTTAATACAGCGAAACAAGCTGTTTTAGACCGAAACGAGCTAAATCACAACACATCGGTTTTACAAGTGTTCCTCTGATACGCGTCAAAACTTTTTCTCTTATAACTGCGCGAAAAGCATGTATTCTTGCTTAATACAGCGAAACAAGCTGTTTTAGACCGAAACGAGCTAAATCACAACACATCGGTTTTACAAGTGTTCCTCTGATACGCCTCAAAACTTTTTCTCTTATAACTGCGTGAAAAGCATGTATTCTTGCTTAATACAGCGAAACAAGCTGTTTTAGACCGAAATGAGCTAAATCACTACACATCGGTTTTACAAGTGTTCCTCTGATACGCGTCAAAACTTTTTCTCTTATAACTGCGCGAAAAGCATGTATTCTTGCTTAATACAGCGAAACAAGCTGTTTTAGACCGAAACGAGCTAAATCACAACACATCGGTTTTACAAGTGTTCCTCTGATACGCGTCAAAACTTTTTCTATTATAACTGCGTGAAAAGCATGTATTCTTGCTTAATACAGCGAAACAAGCTGTTTTAGACCGAAACGAGCTAAATCACTACACATCGGTTTTACAAGTGTTCCTCTAATACGCGTCAAAACTTTTTCTCTTATAACTGCGCGAAAAGCATGTATTCTTGCTTAATACTACGAAACAAGCTGTTTTACACCGAAACGAGCTAAATCACAACACATCGGTTTTACAAGTGTTCCTCTGATACGCGTCTAAACTTTTTCTCTTATAACTGCGCGAAAAGCATGTATTCTTGCTTAATACAGCGAAACAAGCTGTTTTAGACCGAAACGAGCTAAATCACAACACATCGCTTTTACAAGTGTTCCTCTGATACGCGTCAAAACTTTTTCTCTTATAACGGCGCGAAAAGCATGTATTCTTGCTTAATACAGCGAAACAAGCTGTTTTAGACCGAAACGAGCTAAATCACAACACATCGGTATTACAAGTGTTCCACGTGATACTCGTCAAAACTTTTTCTCTTTTAACTGCGCGAAAAGCATGTATTCGTGCTTAATACAACGAAACAAGTTGTTTTAGACCGAAACGAGCTAAATCTGAACACATCGGTTTTACAAGTGTCCCTGTGACACGCGTCAAAACTTTTTCTCTTATAACTGCGCGAAAAGCATGTATTCTTGCTTAATACAGCGAAACAAGCTGTTTTTGACCGAAACGAGCTAAATCACAACACAAAGGTTTTACAAGTGTTCCTCTAATACGCGTCAAAACTTTTTCTCTTATAACTGCGCGAAAAGCATGTATTCTTGCTTAATACTACGAAACAAGCTGTTTTACACCGAAACGAGCTAAATCACAACACATCGGTTTTACAAGTGTTCCTCTGATACGCGTCTAAACTTTTTCTCTTATAACTGCGCGAAAAGCATGTATTCGTGCCTAATACAACGAAACAAGCTGTTTCAGACCGAAACGAGCTAAATCTGAACACATCGGTTTTACAAGTGTTCCTCTGATACGCGTCAAAACTTTTTCTCTTATAACTGCGCGAAAAGCATGTATTCTTGCTTAATACAGCGAAACAAGCTGTTTTAGACCGAAACGAGCTAAATCACAACACATCGGTTTTACAAGTGTTCCTCTGATACGCGTCAAAACTTTTTCTCTTATAACTGCGCGAAAAGCATGTATTCTTGCTTAATACAGCGAAACAAGCTGTTTTAGACCGAAATGAGCTAAATCACAACACATCGCTTTTACAAGTGTTCCTCTGATACGCGTCAAAACTTTTTCTCTTATAACGGCGCGAAAAGCATGTATTCTTGCTTAATACAGCGAAACAAGCTGTTTTAGACCGAAACGAGCTAAATCACAACACATCGGTATTACAAGTGTTCCACGTGATACTCGTCAAAACTTTTTCTCTTTTAACTGCGCGAAAAGCATGTATTCGTGCTTAATACAACGAAACAAGCTGTTTTAGACCGAAACGAGCTAAATCTGAACACATCGGTTTTACAAGTATCCACGTGATACTCGTCAAAACTTTTTCTCTTATAACTGCGCGAAAAGCATGTATTCTTGCTTAATACAACGAAACAAGCTGTTTTAGACCGAAACGAGCTAAATCACAACACATCGGTTTTACAAGTGTCTCTGATACGCGTCAAAACTTTTTCTTCTATAACTGCGCGTAAAGCATGTATTCGTGCTTAATACAACGAAACAAGCTGTTTTAGACCGAAACGAGCTAAATCTGAACACATCGGTTTTACAAGTGTTCCTCTGATACGCGTCAAAACTTTTTCTCTTATAACTGCGCGAAAAGCATGTATTCTTGCTTAATACAGCGAAACAAGCTGTTTTAGACCGAAACGAGCTAAATCACAACACATCGGTTTTACAAGTGTTCCTCTGATACGCGTCAAAACTTTTTCTCTTATAACTGCGCGAAAAGCATGTATTCTTGCTTAATACAGCGAAACAAGCTGTTTTAGACCGAAACGAGCTAAATCACAACACATCGGTTTTACAAGTGTTCCTCTGATACGCCTCAAAACTTTTTCTCTTATAACTGCGTGAAAAGCATGTATTCTTGCTTAATACAGCGAAACAAGCTGTTTTAGACCGAAATGAGCTAAATCACTACACATCGGTTTTACAAGTGTTCCTCTGATACGCGTCAAAACTTTTTCTCTTATAACTGCGCGAAAAGCATGTATTCTTGCTTAATACAGCGAAACAAGCTGTTTTAGACCGAAACGAGCTAAATCACAACACATCGGTTTTACAAGTGTTCCTCTGATACGCGTCAAAACTTTTTCTCTTATAACTGCGTGAAAAGCATGTATTCTTGCTTAATACAGCGAAACAAGCTGTTTTAGACCGAAACGAGCTAAATCACTACACATCGGTTTTACAAGTGTTCCTCTAATACGCGTCAAAACTTTTTCTCTTATAACTGCGCGAAAAGCATGTATTCTTGCTTAATACTACGAAACAAGCTGTTTTACACCGAAACGAGCTAAATCACAACACATCGGTTTTACAAGTGTTCCTCTGATACGCGTCTAAACTTTTTCTCTTATAACTGCGCGAAAAGCATGTATTCTTGCTTAATACAGCGAAACAAGCTGTTTTAGACCGAAACGAGCTAAATCACAACACATCGGTTTTACAAGTGTTCCACGTGATACTCGTCAAACGTTTTCTCTTATAACTGCGCGAAAAGCATGTATTCGTGCTTAATACAACGAAACAAGCTGTTTTAGACCGAAACGAGCTAAATCTGAACACTTCGGTTTTACAAGTATCCACGTGATGCTCGTCAAAACTTTTTCTATTATAACTGCGCGAAAAGCATGTATTCTTGCTTAATACAACGAAACAAGCTGTTTAAGACCGAAACGAGCTAAATCACAACACATCGGTTTTACAAGTGTCTCTCTGATACGCGTCAAAACTTTTTCTTCTATAACTGCGCGTAAAGCATGTATTCTTGCTTAATACAACGAAACAAGCTGTTTTAGACCGAAACGAGCTAAATCTGAACACATCGGTTTTACAAGTATCCACGTGATACTCGTCAAAACTTTTTCTCTTATAACTGCGCGAAAAGCATGTATTCTTGCTTAATACAGCGAAACAAGCTGTTTTAGACCGAAACGAGCTAAATCACAACACATCGGTATAACAAGTGTTCCACGTGATACTCGTCAAAACGTTTTCTCTTATAACTGCGCGAAAAGCATGAATTCGTGCTTAATACAACGAAACAAGCTGTTTTAGACCGAAACGAGCTAAATCTGAACACTTCGGTTTTACAAGTATCCACGTGATACTCGTCAAAACTTTTTCTATTATAACTGCGCGAAAAGCATGTATTCTTGCTTAATACAACGAAACAAGCTGTTTTAGACCGAAACGAGCTAAATCACAACACATCGGTTTTACAAGTGTCTCTCTGATACGCGTCAAAACTTTTTCTTCTATAACTGCGCGTAAAGCATGTATTCTTGCTTAATACAACGAAACAAGCTGTTTTAGACCGAAACGAGCTAAATCTGAACACATCGGTTTTACAAGTATCCACGTGATACTCGTCAAAACTTTCTCTCTTATAACTGCGCGAAAAGCATGTATTCTTGCTTAATACAACGAAACAAGCTGTTTTAGACCGAAACGAGCTAAATCATAACACATCGGTTTTACAAGTGTCTCTCTAATAGGCGTCAAAACTTTTTCTTCTATAACTGCGCGTAAAGCATGTATTCGTGCTTAATACAACGAAACAAGTTGTTTTAGACCGAAACGAGCTAAATCTGAACACATCGGTTTTACAAGTGTCCCTGTGACACGCGTCAAAACTTTTTCTCTTATAACTGCGCGAAAAGCATGTATTCTTGCTTAATACAGCGAAACAAGCTGTTTTTGACCGAAACGAGCTAAATCACAACACAAAGGTTTTACAAGTGTTCCTCTAATACGCGTCAAAACTTTTTCTCTTATAACTGCGCGAAAAGCATGTATTCTTGCTTAATACTACGAAACAAGCTGTTTTACACCGAAACGAGCTAAATCACAACACATCGGTTTTACAAGTGTTTCTCTGATACGCGTCTAAACTTTTTCTCTTATAACTGCGCGAAAAGCATGTATTCGTGCTTTATACAACAAAACAAGCTGTTTCAGACCGAAACGAGCTAAATCTGAACACATCGGTTTTACAAGTGTTCCTCTGATACGCGTCAAAACTTTTTCTCTTATAACTGCGCGAAAAGCATGTATTCTTGCTTAATACAGCGAAACAAGTTGTTTTAAACCGAAACGAGCTAAATCACAACACATCGGTATTACAAGTGTTCCACGTGATACTGGTCAAAACTTTTTCTCTTATAACTGCGCGAAAAGCATGTATTCGTGCTTAATACAACGAAACAAGCTGTTTTAGACCGAAACGAGCTAAATCTGAACACATCGGTTTTACAAGTATCCACGTGATACTCGTCAAAACTTTTTCTCTTATAACTGCGCGAAAAGCATGTATTTTTGCTTAATACAACGAAACAAGCTGTTTTAGACCGAAACGAGCTAAATCACAACACATCGGTTTTACAAGTGTCTCTGATACGCGTCAAAACTTTTTCTTCTATAACTGCGCGTAAAGCATGTATTCGTGCTTAATACAACGAAACAAGCTGTTTTAGACCGAAACGAGCTAAATCTGAACACATCGGTTTTACAAGTGTTCCTCTGATACGCGTCAAAACTTTTTCTCTTATAACTGCGCGAAAAGCATGTATTCTTGCTTAATACAGCGAAACAAGCTGTTTTAGACCGAAACGAGCTAAATCACAACACATCGGTTTTACAAGTGTTCCTCTGATACGCGTCAAAACTTTTTCTCTTATAACTGCGCGAAAAGCATGTATTCTTGCTTAATACAGCGAAACAAGCTGTTTTAGACCGAAACGAGCTAAATCACAACACATCGGTTTTACAAGTGTTCCTCTGATACGCCTCAAAACTTTTTCTCTTATAACTGCGTGAAAAGCATGTATTCTTGCCTAATACAGCGAAACAAGCTGTTTTAGACCGAAATGAGCTAAATCACTACACATCGGTTTTACAAGTGTTCCTCTGATACGCGTCAAAACTTTTTCTCTTATAACTGCGTGAAAAGCATGTATTCTTGCTTAATACAGCGAAACAAGCTGTTTTAGACCGAAACGAGCTAAATCACTACACATCGGTTTTACAAGTGTTCCTCTAATACGCGTCAAAACTTTTTCTCTTATAACTGCGCGAAAAGCATGTATTCTTGCTTAATACTACGAAACAAGCTGTTTTACACCGAAACGAGCTAAATCACAACACATCGGTTTTACAAGTGTTCCTCTGATACGCGTCTAAACTTTTTCTCTTATAACTGCGCGAAAAGCATGTATTCTTGCTTAATACAGCGAAACAAGCTGTTTTAGACCGAAACGAGCTAAATCACAACACATCGCTTTTACAAGTGTTCCTCTGATACGCGTCAAAACTTTTTCTCTTATAACGGCGCGAAAAGCATGTATTCTTGCTTAATACAGCGAAACAAGCTGTTTTAGACCGAAACGAGCTAAATCACAACACATCGGTATTACAAGTGTTCCACGTGATACTCGTCAAAACTTTTTCTCTTTTAACTGCGCGAAAAGCATGTATTCGTGCCTAATACAACGAAACAAGCTGTTTCAGACCGAAACGAGCTAAATCTGAACACATCGGTTTTACAAGTGTTCCTCTGATACGCGTCAAAACTTTTTCTCTTATAACTGCGCGAAAAGCATGTATTCTTGCTTAATACAGCGAAACAAGCTGTTTTAGACCGAAATGAGCTAAATCACAACACATCGCTTTTACAAGTGTTCCTCTGATACGCGTCAAAACTTTTTCTCTTATAACGGCGCGAAAAGCATGTATTCTTGCTTAATACAGCGAAACAAGCTGTTTTAGACCGAAACGAGCTAAATCACAACACATCGGTATTACAAGTGTTCCACGTGATACTCGTCAAAACTTTTTCTCTTTTAACTGCGCGAAAAGCATGTATTCGTGCTTAATACAACGAAACAAGCTGTTTTAGACCGAAACGAGCTAAATCACAACACATCTGTATTACAAGTGTTCCACGTGATACTCGTCAAAACTTTTTCTCTTATAACTGCGCGAAAAGCATGTATTCTTGCTTAATACAGCGAAACAAGCTGTTTTAGACCGAAACGAGCTAAATCACAACACATCGGTATTACAAGTGTTCCACGTGATACTCGTCAAAACTTTTTCTCTTTTAACTGCGCGAAAAGCATGTATTCGTGCTTAATACAACGAAACAAGCTGTTTTTGACCGAAACGAGTTAAATCTGAACACATCGGTTTTACAAGTATCCACGTGATACTCGTCAAAACTTTTTCTCTTATAACTGCGCGAAGAGCATGTATTCTTGCTTAATACAACGAAACAAGCTGTTTTAGACCGAAACGAGCTAAATCACAACACATCGGTTTTACAAGTGTCTCTCTAATACGCGTCAAAACTTTTTCTCTTATAACTGCGCGAAAAGCATGTATTCTTGCTTAATACAACGAAACAAGCTGTTTTAGACCGAAACGAGCTAAATCTGAACACATCGGTTTTACAAGTATCCACGTGATACTCGTCAAAACTTTTTCTCTTATAACTGCGCGAAAAGCATGTTCTTGCTTAATACAGCGAAACAAGCTGTTTTAGACCGAAATGAGCTAAATCACAACACATCGGTTTTACAAGTGTTCCACGTGATACTCGTCAAAACGTTTTCTCTTATAACTGCGCGAAAAGCATGTATTCGTGCTTAATACAACGAAACAAGCTGTTTTAGACCGAAACGAGCTAAATCTGAACACTTCGGTTTTACAAGTATCCACGTGATACTCGTCAAAACTTTTTCTATTATAACTGCGCGAAAAGCATGTATTCTTGCTTAATACAACGAAACAAGCTGTTTTAGACCGAAACGAGCTAAATCACAACACATCGGTTTTACAAGTGTCTCTCTGATACGCGTCAAAACTTTTTCTTCTATAACTGCGCGTAAAGCATGTATTCTTGCTTAATACAACGAAACAAGCTGTTTTAGACCGAAACGAGCTAAATCTGAACACATCGGTTTTACAAGTATCCACGTGATACTCGTCAAAACTTTTTCTCTTATAACTGCGCGAAAAGCATGTATTCTTGCTTAATACAGCGAAACAAGCTGTTTTAGACCGAAACGAGCTAAATCACAACACATCGGTATAACAAGTGTTCCACGTGATACTCGTCAAAACGTTTTCTCTTATAACTGCGCGAAAAGCATGAATTCGTGCTTAATACAACGAAACAAGCTGTTTTAGACCGAAACGAGCTAAATCTGAACACTTCGGTTTTACAAGTATCCACGTGATACTCGTCAAAACTTTTTCTATTATAACTGCGCGAAAAGCATGTATTCTTGCTTAATACAACGAAACAAGCTGTTTTAGACCGAAACGAGCTAAATCACAACACATCGGTTTTACAAGTGTCTCTCTGATACGCGTCAAAACTTTTTCTTCTATAACTGCGCGTAAAGCATGTATTCTTGCTTAATACAACGAAACAAGCTGTTTTAGACCGAAACGAGCTAAATCTGAACACATCGGTTTTACAAGTATCCACGTGATACTCGTCAAAACTTTCTCTCTTATAACTGCGCGAAAAGCATGTATTCTTGCTTAATACAACGAAACAAGCTGTTTTAGACCGAAACGAGCTAAATCATAACACATCGGTTTTACAAGTGTCTCTCTAATAGGCGTCAAAACTTTTTCTTCTATAACTGCGCGTAAAGCATGTATTCGTGCTTAATACAACGAAACAAGTTGTTTTAGACCGAAACGAGCTAAATCTGAACACATCGGTTTTACAAGTGTCCCTGTGACACGCGTCAAAACTTTTTCTCTTATAACTGCGCGAAAAGCATGTATTCTTGCTTAATACAGCGAAACAAGCTGTTTTTGACCGAAACGAGCTAAATCACAACACAAAGGTTTTACAAGTGTTCCTCTAATACGCGTCAAAACTTTTTCTCTTATAACTGCGCGAAAAGCATGTATTCTTGCTTAATACTACGAAACAAGCTGTTTTACACCGAAACGAGCTAAATCACAACACATCGGTTTTACAAGTGTTCCTCTGATACGCGTCTAAACTTTTTCTCTTATAACTGCGCGAAAAGCATGTATTCGTGCTTAATACAACAAAACAAGCTGTTTCAGACCGAAACGAGCTAAATCTGAACACATCGGTTTTACAAGTGTTCCTCTGATACGCGTCAAAACTTTTTCTCTTATAACTGCGCGAAAAGCATGTATTCTTGCTTAATACAGCGAAACAAGTTGTTTTAAATCGAAACGAGCTAAATCACAACACATCGGTATTACAAGTGTTCCACGTGATACTGGTCAAAACTTTTTCTCTTATAACTGCGCGAAAAGCATGTATTCGTGCTTAATACAACGAAACAAGCTGTTTTAGACCGAAACGAGCTAAATCTGAACACATCGGTTTTACAAGTATCCACGTGATACTCGTCAAAACTTTTTCTCTTATAACTGCGCGAAAAGCATGTATTCTTGCTTAATACAACGAAACAAGCTGTTTTAGACCGAAACGAGCTAAATCACAACACATCGGTTTTACAAGTGTCTCTGATACGCGTCAAAACTTTTTCTTCTATAACTGCGCGTAAAGCATGTATTCGTGCTTAATACAACGAAACAAGCTGTTTTAGACCGAAACGAGCTAAATCTGAACACATCGGTTTTACAAGTGTTCCTCTGATACGCGTCAAAACTTTTTCTCTTATAACTGCGCGAAAAGCATGTATTCTTGCTTAATACAGCGAAACAAGCTGTTTTAGACCGAAACGAGCTAAATCACAACACATCGGTTTTACAAGTGTTCCTCTGATACGCGTCAAAACTTTTTCTCTTATAACTGCGCGAAAAGCATGTATTCTTGCTTAATACAGCGAAACAAGCTGTTTTAGACCGAAACGAGCTAAATCACAACACATCGGTTTTACAAGTGTTCCTCTGATACGCCTCAAAACTTTTTCTCTTATAACTGCGTGAAAAGCATGTATTCTTGCTTAATACAGCGAAACAAGCTGTTTTAGACCGAAATGAGCTAAATCACTACACATCGGTTTTACAAGTGTTCCTCTGATACGCGTCAAAACTTTTTCTCTTATAACTGCGCGAAAAGCATGTATTCTTGCTTAATACAGCGAAACAAGCTGTTTTAGACCGAAACGAGCTAAATCACAACACATCGGTTTTACAAGTGTTCCTCTGATACGCGTCAAAACTTTTTCTCTTATAACTGCGTGAAAAGCATGTATTCCTGCTTAATACAGCGAAACAAGCTGTTTTAGACCGAAACGAGCTAAATCACTACACATCGGTTTTACAAGTGTTCCTCTAATACGCGTCAAAACTTTTTCTCTTATAACTGCGCGAAAAGCATGTATTCTTGCTTAATACTACGAAACAAGCTGTTTTACACCGAAACGAGCTAAATCACAACACATCGGTTTCACAAGTGTTCCTCTGATACGCGTCTAAACTTTTTCTCTTATAACTGCGCGAAAAGCATGTATTCTTGCTTAATACAGCGAAACAAGCTGTTTTAGACCGAAACGAGCTAAATCACAACACATCGCTTTTACAAGTGTTCCTCTGATACGCGTCAAAACTTTTTCTCTTATAACGGCGCGAAAAGCATGTATTCTTGCTTAATACAGCGAAACAAGCTGTTTTAGACCGAAACGAGCTAAATCACAACACATCGGTATTACAAGTGTTCCACGTGATACTCGTCAAAACTTTTTCTATTATAACTGCGCGAAAAGCATGTATTCTTGCTTAATACAACGAAACAAGCTGTTTTAGACCGAAACGAGCTAAATCACAACACATCGGTTTTACAAGTGTCTCTCTGATACGCGTCAAAACTTTTTCTTCTATAACTGCGCGTAAAGCATGTATTCTTGCTTAATACAACGAAACAAGCTGTTTTAGACCGAAACGAGCTAAATCTGAACACATCGGTTTTACAAGTATCCACGTGATACTCGTCAAAACTTTTTCTCTTATAACTGCGCGAAAAGCATGTATTCTTGCTTAATACAGCGAAACAAGCTGTTTTAGACCGAAACGAGCTAAATCACAACACATCGGTATAACAAGTGTTCCACGTGATACTCGTCAAAACGTTTTCTCTTATAACTGCGCGAAAAGCATGAATTCGTGCTTAATACAACGAAACAAGCTGTTTTAGACCGAAACGAGCTAAATCTGAACACTTCGGTTTTACAAGTATCCACGTGATACTCGTCAAAACTTTTTCTATTATAACTGCGCGAAAAGCATGTATTCTTGCTTAATACAACGAAACAAGCTGTTTTAGACCGAAACGAGCTAAATCACAACACATCGGTTTTACAAGTGTCTCTCTGATACGCGTCAAAACTTTTTCTTCTATAACTGCGCGTAAAGCATGTATTCTTGCTTAATACAACGAAAC
This sequence comes from Amblyomma americanum, assembly GCF_052857255.1. NCBI lineage: Eukaryota > Metazoa > Arthropoda > Arachnida > Ixodida > Ixodidae > Amblyomma > Amblyomma americanum. The sequence goes on along the minus strand of NW_027526687.1, from coordinate 52,071 downwards.
AAGCTGTTTTAGACCGAAACGAGCTAAATCTGAACACATCGGTTTTACAAGTATCCACGTGATACTCGTCAAAACTTTCTCTCTTATAACTGCGCGAAAAGCATGTATTCTTGCTTAATACAACGAAACAAGCTGTTTTAGACCGAAACGAGCTAAATCATAACACATCGGTTTTACAAGTGTCTCTCTAATAGGCGTCAAAACTTTTTCTTCTATAACTGCGCGTAAAGCATGTATTCGTGCTTAATACAACGAAACAAGTTGTTTTAGACCGAAACGAGCTAAATCTGAACACATCGGTTTTACAAGTGTCCCTGTGACACGCGTCAAAACTTTTTCTCTTATAACTGCGCGAAAAGCATGTATTCTTGCTTAATACAGCGAAACAAGCTGTTTTTGACCGAAACGAGCTAAATCACAACACAAAGGTTTTACAAGTGTTCCTCTAATACGCGTGAAAACTTTTTCTCTTATAACTGCGCGAAAAGCATGTATTCTTGCTTAATACTACGAAACAAGCTGTTTTTCACCGAAACGAGCTAAATCACAACACATCGGTTTTACAAGTGTTCCTCTGATGCGCGTCTAAACTTTTTCTCTTATAACTGCGCGAAAAGCATGTATTCGTGCTTAATACAACAAAACAAGCTGTTTCAGACCGAAACGAGCTAAATCTGAACACATCGGTTTTACAAGTGTTCCTCTGATACGCGTCAAAACTTTTTCTCTTATAACTGCGCGAAAAGCATGTATTCTTGCTTAATACAGCGAAACAAGTTGTTTTAAATCGAAACGAGCTAAATCACAACACATCGGTATTACAAGTGTTCCACGTGATACTGGTCAAAACTTTTTCTCTTATAACTGCGCGAAAAGCATGTATTCGTGCTTAATACAACGAAACAAGCTGTTTTAGACCGAAACGAGCTAAATCTGAACACATCGGTTTTACAAGTATCCACGTGATACTCGTCAAAACTTTTTCTCTTATAACTGCGCGAAAAGCATGTATTCTTGCTTAATACAACGAAACAAGCTGTTTTAGACCGAAACGAGCTAAATCACAACACATCGGTTTTACAAGTGTCTCTGATACGCGTCAAAACTTTTTCTTCTATAACTGCGCGTAAAGCATGTATTCGTGCTTAATACAACGAAACAAGCTGTTTTAGACCGAAACGAGCTAAATCTGAACACATCGGTTTTACAAGTGTTCCTCTGATACGCGTCAAAACTTTTTCTCTTATAACTGCGCGAAAAGCATGTATTCTTGCTTAATACAGCGAAACAAGCTGTTTTAGACCGAAACGAGCTAAATCACAACACATCGGTTTTACAAGTGTTCCTCTGATACGCGTCAAAACTTTTTCTCTTATAACTGCGCGAAAAGCATGTATTCTTGCTTAATACAGCGAAACAAGCTGTTTTAGACCGAAACGAGCTAAATCACAACACATCGGTTTTACAAGTGTTCCTCTGATACGCCTCAAAACTTTTTCTCTTATAACTGCGTGAAAAGCATGTATTCTTGCTTAATACAGCGAAACAAGCTGTTTTAGACCGAAATGAGCTAAATCACTACACATCGGTTTTACAAGTGTTCCTCTGATACGCGTCAAAACTTTTTCTCTTATAACTGCGCGAAAAGCATGTATTCTTGCTTAATACAGCGAAACAAGCTGTTTTAGACCGAAACGAGCTAAATCACAACACATCGGTTTTACAAGTGTTCCTCTGATACGCGTCAAAACTTTTTCTCTTATAACTGCGTGAAAAGCATGTATTCTTGCTTAATACAGCGAAACAAGCTGTTTTAGACCGAAACGAGCTAAATCACTACACATCGGTTTTACAAGTGTTCCTCTAATACGCGTCAAAACTTTTTCTCTTATAACTGCGCGAAAAGCATGTATTCTTGCTTAATACTACAAAACAAGCTGTTTTACACCGAAACGAGCTAAATCACAACACATCGGTTTTACAAGTGTTCCTCTGATACGCGTCTAAACTTTTTTTCTTATAACTGCGCGAAAAGCATGTATTCTTGCTTAATACAGCGAAACAAGCTGTTTTAGACCGAAACGAGCTAAATCACAACACATCGCTTTTACAAGTGTTCCTCTGATACGCGTCAAAACTTTTTCTCTTATAACGGCGCGAAAAGCATGTATTCTTGCTTAATACAGCGAAACAAGCTGTTTTAGACCGAAACGAGCTAAATCACAACACATCGGTATTACAAGTGTTCCACGTGATACTCGTCAAAACTTTTTCTCTTTTAACTGCGCGAAAAGCATGTATTCGTGCTTAATACAACGAAACAAGTTGTTTTAGACCGAAACGAGCTAAATCTGAACACATCGGTTTTACAAGTGTCCCTGTGACACGCGTCAAAACTTTTTCTCTTATAACTGCGCGAAAAGCATGTATTCTTGCTTAATACAGCGAAACAAGCTGTTTTTGACCGAAACGAGCTAAATCACAACACAAAGGTTTTACAAGTGTTCCTCTAATACGCGTCAAAACTTTTTCTCTTATAACTGCGCGAAAAGCATGTATTCTTGCTTAATACTACGAAACAAGCTGTTTTACACCGAAACGAGCTAAATCACAACACATCGGTTTTACAAGTGTTCCTCTGATACGCGTCTAAACTTTTTCTCTTATAACTGCGCGAAAAGCATGTATTCGTGCCTAATACAACGAAACAAGCTGTTTCAGACCGAAACGAGCTAAATCTGAACACATCGGTTTTACAAGTGTTCCTCTGATACGCGTCAAAACTTTTTCTCTTATAACTGCGCGAAAAGCATGTATTCTTGCTTAATACAGCGAAACAAGCTGTTTTAGACCGAAACGAGCTAAATCACAACACATCGGTTTTACAAGTGTTCCTCTGATACGCGTCAAAACTTTTTCTCTTATAACTGCGCGAAAAGCATGTATTCTTGCTTAATACAGCGAAACAAGCTGTTTTAGACCGAAATGAGCTAAATCACAACACATCGCTTTTACAAGTGTTCCTCTGATACGCGTCAAAACTTTTTCTCTTATAACGGCGCGAAAAGCATGTATTCTTGCTTAATACAGCGAAACAAGCTGTTTTAGACCGAAACGAGCTAAATCACAACACATCGGTATTACAAGTGTTCCACGTGATACTCGTCAAAACTTTTTCTCTTTTAACTGCGCGAAAAGCATGTATTCGTGCTTAATATAACGAAACAAGCTGTTTTAGACCGAAACGAGCTAAATCTGAACACATCGGTTTTACAAGTATCCACGTGATACTCGTCAAAACTTTTTCTCTTATAACCGCGCGAAAAGCATGTATTCTTGCTTAATACAACGAAACAAGCTGTTTTAGACCGAAACGAGGTAAATCACAACACATCGGTTTTACAAGTGTCTCTGATACGCGTCAAAACTTTTTCTTCTATAACTGCGCTTAAAGCATGTATTCGTGCTTAATACAACGAAACAAGCTGTTTTAGACCGAAACGAGCTAAATCTGAACACATCGGTTTTACAAGTGTTCCTCTGATACGCGTCAAAACTTTTTCTCTTATAACTGCGCGAAAAGCATGTATTCTTGCTTAATACAGCGAAACAAGCTGTTTTAGACCGAAATGAGCTAAATCACAACACATCGCTTTTACAAGTGTTCCTCTGATACGCGTCAAAACTTTTTCTCTTATAACGGCGCGAAAAGCATGTATTCTTGCTTAATACAGCGAAACAAGCTGTTTTAGACCGAAACGAGCTAAATCACAACACATCGGTATTACAAGTGTTCCACGTGATACTCGTCAAAACTTTTTCTCTTTTAACTGCGCGAAAAGCATGTATTCGTGCTTAATACAACGAAACAAGCTGTTTTAGACCGAAACGAGCTAAATCTGAACACATCGGTTTTACAAGTATCCACGTGATACTCGTCAAAACTTTTTCTCTTATAACTGCGCGAAAAGCATGTATTCTTGCTTAATACAACGAAACAAGCTGTTTTAGACCGAAACGAGGTAAATCACAACACATCGGTTTTACAAGTGTCTCTGATACGCGTCAAAACTTTTTCTTCTATAACTGCGCTTAAAGCATGTATTCGTGCTTAATACAACGAAACAAGCTGTTTTAGACCGAAACGAGCTAAATCTGAACACATCGGTTTTACAAGTGTTCCTCTGATACGCGTCAAAACTTTTTCTCCTGTAACTGCGCGAAAAGCATGTATTCTTGCTTAATACAGCGAAACAAGCTGTTTTAGACCGAAATGAGCTAAATCACAACACATCGCTTTTACAAGTGTTCCTCTGATACGCGTCAAAACTTTTTCTCTTATAACGGCGCGAAAAGCATGTATTCTTGCTTAATACAGCGAAACAAGCTGTTTTAGACCGAAACGAGCTAAATCACAACACATCGGTATTACAAGTGTTCCACGTGATACTCGTCAAAACTTTTTCTCTTTTAACTGCGCGAAAAGCATGTATTCGTGCTTAATACAACGAAACAAGCTGTTTTAGACCGAAACGAGCTAAATCTGAACACATCGGTTTTACAAGTATCCACGTGATACTCGTCAAAACTTTTTCTCTTATAACTGCGCGAAAAGCATGTATTCTTGCTTAATACAACGAAACAAGCTGTTTTAGACCGAAACGAGGTAAATCACAACACATCGGTTTTACAAGTGTCTCTGATACGCGTCAAAACTTTTTCTTCTATAACTGCGCGTAAAGCATGTATTCGTGCTTAATACAACGAAACAAGCTGTTTTAGACCGAAACGAGCTAAATCTGAACACATCGGTTTTACAAGTGTTCCTCTGATACGCGTCAAAACTTTTTCTCTTATAACTGCGCGAAAAGCATGTATTCTTGCTTAATACAGCGAAACAAGCTGTTTTAGACCGAAACGAGCTAAATCACAACACATCGGTTTTACAAGTGTTCCTCTGATACGCGTCAAAACTTTTTCTCTTATAACTGCGCGAAAAGCATGTATTCTTGCTTAATACAGCGAAACAAGCTGTTTTAGACCGAAACGAGCTAAATCACAACACATCGGTTTTACAAGTGTTCCTCTGATACGCCTCAAAACTTTTTCTCTTATAACTGCGTGAAAAGCATGTATTCTTGCTTAATACAGCGAAACAAGCTGTTTTAGACCGAAATGAGCTAAATCACTACACATCGGTTTTACAAGTGTTCCTCTGATACGCGTCAAAACTTTTTCTCTTATAACTGCGCGAAAAGCATGTATTCTTGCTTAATACAGCGAAACAAGCTGTTTTAGACCGAAACGAGCTAAATCACAACACATCGGTTTTACAAGTGTTCCTCTGATACGCGTCAAAACTTTTTCTCTTATAACTGCGTGAAAAGCATGTATTCTTGCTTAATACAGCGAAACAAGCTGTTTTAGACCGAAACAAGCTAAATCACTACACATCGGTTTTACAAATGTTCCTCTAATACGCGTCAAAACTTTTTCTCTTATAACTGCGCGAAAAGCATGTATTCTTGCTTAATACTACGAAACAAGCTGTTTTACACCGAAACGAGCTAAATCACAACACATCGGTTTTACAAGTGTTCCTCTGATACGCGTCTAAACTTTTTCTCTTATAACTGCGCGAAAAGCATGTATTCTTGCTTAATACAGCGAAACAAGCTGTTTTAGACCGAAACGAGCTAAATCACAACACATCGCTTTTACAAGTGTTCCTCTGATACGCGTCAAAACTTTTTCTCTTATAACGGCGCGAAAAGCATGTATTCTTGCTTAATACAGCGAAACAAGCTGTTTTAGACCGAAACGAGCTAAATCACAACACATCGGTATTACAAGTGTTCCACGTGATACTCGTCAAAACTTTTTTCTCTTTTAACTGCGCGAAAAGCATGTATTCGTGCTTAATACAACGAAACAAGTTGTTTTAGACCGAAACGAGCTAAATCTGAACACATCGGTTTTACAAGTGTCCCTGTGACACGCGTCAAAACTTTTTCTCTTATAACTGCGCGAAAAGCATGTATTCTTGCTTAATACAGCGAAACAAGCTGTTTTTGACCGAAACGAGCTAAATCACAACACAAAGGTTTTACAAGTGTTCCTCTAATACGCGTCAAAACTTTTTCTCTTATAACTGCGCGAAAAGCATGTATTCTTGCTTAATACTACGAAACAAGCTGTTTTACACCGAAACGAGCTAAATCACAACACATCGGTTTTACAAGTGTTCCTCTGATACGCGTCTAAACTTTTTCTCTTATAACTGCGCGAAAAGCATGTATTCGTGCCTAATACAACGAAACAAGCTGTTTCAGACCGAAACGAGCTAAATCTGAACACATCGGTTTTACAAGTGTTCCTCTGATACGCGTCAAAACTTTTTCTCTTATAACTGCGCGAAAAGCATGTATTCTTGCTTAATACAGCGAAACAAGCTGTTTTAGACCGAAACGAGCTAAATCACAACACATCGGTTTTACAAGTGTTCCTCTGATACGCGTCAAAACTTTTTCTCTTATAACTGCGCGAAAAGCATGTATTCTTGCTTAATACAGCGAAACAAGCTGTTTTAGACCGAAATGAGCTAAATCACAACACATCGCTTTTACAAGTGTTCCTCTGATACGCGTCAAAACTTTTTCTCTTATAACGGCGCGAAAAGCATGTATTCTTGCTTAATACAGCGAAACAAGCTGTTTTAGACCGAAACGAGCTAAATCACAACACATCGGTATTACAAGTGTTCCACGTGATACTCGTCAAAACTTTTTCTCTTTTAACTGCGCGAAAAGCATGTATTCGTGCTTAATACAACGAAACAAGCTGTTTTAGACCGAAACGAGCTAAATCTGAACACATCGGTTTTACAAGTATCCACGTGATACTCGTCAAAACTTTTTCTCTTATAACTGCGCGAAAAGCATGTATTCTTGCTTAATACAGCGAAACAAGCTGTTTTAGACCGAAACGAGTTAAATCACAACACATCGGTATTACAAGTGTTCCACGTGATACTCGTCAAAACTTTTTCTCTTTTAACTGCGCGAAAAGCATGTATTCGTGCTTAATACAACGAAACAAGTTGTTTTAGACCGAAACGAGCTAAATCTGAACACATCGGTTTTACAAGTGTCCCTGTGACACGCGTCAAAACCTTTTCTCTTATAACTGCGCGAAAAGCATGTATTCTTGCTTAATACAGCGAAACAAGCTGTTTTTGACCGAAACGAGCTAAATCACAACACAAAGGTTTTACAAGTGTTCCTCTAATACGCGTCAAAACTTTTTCTCTTATAACTGCGCGAAAAGCATGTATCTTGCTTAATACTACGAAACAAGCTGTTTTACACCGAAACGAGCTAAATCACAACACATCGGTTTTACAAGTGCTCCTCTGATACGCGTCTAAACTTTTTCTCTTATAACTGCGCGAAAAGCATGTATTCGTGCCTAATACAACGAAACAAGCTGTTTCAGACCGAAACGAGCTAAATCTGAACACATCGGTTTTACAAGTGTTCCTCTGATACGCGTCAAAACTTTTTCTCTTATAACTGCGCGAAAAGCATGTATTCTTGCTTAATACAGCGAAACAAGCTGTTTTAGACCGAAACGAGCTAAATCACAACACATCGGTTTTACAAGTGTTCCTCTGATACGCGTCAAAACTTTTTCTCTTATAACTGCGCGAAAAGCATGTATTCTTGCTTAATACAGCGAAACAAGCTGTTTTAGACCGAAACGAGCTAAATCACAACACATCGGTTTTACAAGTGTTCCTCTGATACGCGTCAAAACTTTTTCTCTTATAACTGCGCGAAAAGCATGTATTCTTGCTTAATACAGCGAAACAAGCTGTTTTAGACCGAAATGAGCTAAATCACAACACATCGCTTTTACAAGTGTTCCTCTGATACGCGTCAAAACTTTTTCTCTTATAACGGCGCGAAAAGCATGTATTCTTGCTTAATACAGCGAAACAAGCTGTTTTAGACCGAAACGAGCTAAATCACAACACATCGGTATTACAAGTGTTCCACGTGATACTCGTCAAAACTTTTTCTCTTTTAACTGCGCGAAAAGCATGTATTCGTGCTTAATACAACGAAACAAGCTGTTTTAGACCGAAACGAGCTAAATCTGAACACATCGGTTTTACAAGTATCCACGTGATACTCGTCAAAACTTTTTCTCTTATAACTGCGCGAAAAGCATGTATTCTTGCTTAATACAACGAAACAAGCTGTTTTAGACCGAAACGAGCTAAATCACTACACATCGGTTTTACAAGTGTCTCTCTAATACGCGTCAAAACTTTTTCTCTTATAACTGCGCGAAAAGCATGTATTCTTGCTTAATACAACGAAACAAGCTGTTTTAGACCGAAACGAGCTAAATCTGAACACATCGGTTTTACAAGTATCCACGTGATACTCGTCAAAACTTTTTCTCTTATAACTGCGCGAAAAGCATGTATTCTTGCTTAATACAGCGAAACAAGCTGTTTTAGACCGAAATGAGCTAAATCACAACACATCGGTTTTACAAGTGTTCCTCTGATACGCGTCAAACCTTTTTCTTTTATAACTGCGCGAAAAGCATGTATTCTTGCTTAATACAGCGAATCAAGTTGTTTTAGACCGAAACGAGCTAAATCACAACACATCGGTATTACAAGTGTTCCACGTGATACTCGTCAAAACTTTTTCTCTTATAACTGCGCGAAAAGCATGTATTCTTGCTTAATACAGCGAAACAAGCTGTTTTAGACCGAAACGAGCTAAATCACAACACATCGGTATTACAAGTGTTCCACGTGATACTCGTCAAAACTTTTTCTCTTTTAACTGCGCGAAAAGCATGTATTCGTGCTTTATACAACGAAACAAGCTGTTTTTGACCGAAACGAGCTAAATCTGAACACATCGGTTTTACAAGTGTCTCTCTAATAGGCGTCAAAACTTTTTCTTCTATAACTGCGCGTAAAGCATGTATTCTTGCTTAATACAACGAAACAAGCTGTTTTAGACCGAAACGAGCTAAATCACAACACATCGGTTTTACAAGTGTCTCTCTAATACGCGTCAAAACTTTTTCTCTTATAACTGCGCGAAAAGCATGTATTCTTGCTTAATACAACGAAACAAGCTGTTTTAGACCGAAACGAGCTAAATCTGAACACATCGGTTTTACAAGTATCCACGTGATACTCGTCAAAACTTTTTCTCTTATAACTGCGCGAAAAGCATGTTCTTGCTTAATACAGCGAAACAAGCTGTTTTAGACCGAAATGAGCTAAATCACAACACATCGGTTTTACAAGTGTTCCTCTGATACGCGTCAAAACTTTTTCTTTTATAACTGCGCGAAAAGCATGTATTCTTGCTTAATACAGCGAATCAAGCTGTTTTAGACCGAAACGAGCTAAATCACAACACATCGGTATTACAAGTGTTCCACGTGATACTCGTCAAAACTTTTTCTCTTATAACTGCGCGAAAATCATGTATTCGTGCTTAATACAACGAAACAAGCTGTTTTAGACCGAAACGAGCTAAATCTGAACACATCGGTTTTACAAGTATCCACGTGATACTCGTCAAAACTTTTTCTCTTATAACTGCGCGAAAAGCATGTATTTCTGCTTAATACAGCGAAACAAGCTGTTTTAGACCGAAACGAGCTAAATCACAACACATCGGTTTTACAATTGTTCCTCTGATACGCGTCTAAACTTTTTCTCTTATAACTGCGCGAAAAGCATGTATTCGTGCCTAATACAGCGAAACAAGCTGTTTTAGACCAAAACGAGCTAAATCTGAACACATCGGTTTTCCAAGTGTCCATGTGATACGCGTCAAAACTTTTTCCCTTATAACTGCTGCGAAAAGCATGCATTCGCGCTTAATACATCGAAACAAGCTGTTTTAGTCCGAAAAGAGTTAAATCTGAACACATCGGTTTTACAAGTGTTCCTCTGATACGCGTCAAAACTTTTTCTCTTATAACTGCGCGAAAAGCATGTATTCTTGCTTAATACAACGAAACAAGCTGTTTTAGACCGAAACGAGCCAAATCACAACACATCGGTATTACAAGTGTTCCACGTGATACTCGTCAAAACTTTTTCTCTTATAACTGCGCGAAAAGCATGTATTCGTGCTTAATACAACGAAACAAGCTGTTTTAGACCGAAACGAGCTAAATCTGAACACATCGGTTTTACAAGTGTCCCTGTGACACGCGTCAAAACTTTTTCTCTTATAACTGCGCGAAAAGCATGTATTCTTGCTTAATACAACGAAACAAGCTGTTTTAGACCGAAATGAGCTAAATCACAACACATCGGTTTTACAAGTTTTCCTCTGATACGCGTCAAAACTTTTTCTCTTATAACTGCGCGAAAAGCATGTATTCTTGCTTAATACAGCGAAACAAGCTGTTTTAGACCGAAACGAGCTAAATCACAACACATCGGTATTACAAGTGTTCCACGTGATACTCGTCAAAACGTTTTCTCTTATAAATGCGCGAAAAGCATGTATTCGTGCTTAATACAACGAAACAAGCTGTTTTAGACCGAAACGAGCTAAATCTGAACACTTCGGTTTTACAAGTATCCACGTGATACTCAAAACTTTTTCTCTTATAAATGCGCGAAAAGCATGTATTCTTGCTTAATACAACGAAACAAGCTGTTTTAGACCGAAACGAGCTAAATCACAAGACATCGGTTTTACAAGTGTCTCTCTGATACGCGTCAAAACTTTTTCTTCTATAACTGCGCGTAAAGCATGTATTCTTGCTTAATACAACGAAACAAGCTATTTTAGACCGAAACGAGCTAAATCTGAACACATCGGTTTTACAAGTATCCACGTGATACTCGTCAAAACTTTCTCTCTTATAACTGCGCGAAAAGCATGTATTCTTGCTTAATACAACGAAACAAGCTGTTTTAGACCGAAACGAGCTAAATCATAACACATCGGTTTTACAAGTGTCTCTCTAATAGGCGTCAAAACTTTTTCTTCTATAACTGCGCGGAAAGCATGTATTCGTGCTTAATACAACGAAACAAGTTGTTTTAGACCGAAACGAGCTAAATCTGAACACATCGGTTTTACAAGAGTCCCTGTGACACGCGTCAAAACTTTTTCTCTTATAACTGCGCGAAAAGCATGTATTCTTGCTTAATACAGCGAAACAAGCTGTTTTAGACCGAAACGAGCTAAATCACAACACAAAGGTTTTACAAGTGTTCCTCTAATACGCGTCAAAACTTTTTCTCTTATAACTGCGCGAAAAGCATGTATTCTTGCTTAATACTACGAAACAAGCTGTTTTACACCGAAACGAGCTAAATCACAACACATCGGTTTTACAAGTGTTCCTCTGATACGCGTCTAAACTTTTTCTCTTATAACTGCGCGAAAAGCATGTATTCGTGCTTATACAACGAAACAAGCTGTTTCAGACCGAAACGAGCTAAATCTGAACACATCGGTTTTACAAGTGTTCCTCTGATACGCGTTAAAACTTTTTCTCTTATAACTGCGCGAAAAGCATGTATTCGTGCTTAATGCAACGAAACAAGCAGTTTTAGACCAAAACGAGCTAAATCTGAACACATCGGTTTTCCAAGTGTCCATGTGATACGCGTCAAAACTTTTTCCCTTATAACTGCGCGAAAAGCATGTATTCGTGCTTATTACAGCGAAACAAACTGTTTTAAACCGAAACGAGCTAAATCACAACACATCGGTATTACAAGTGTTCCACGTGATACTCGTCAAAACTTTTTCTCTTATAACTGCGCGAAAAGCATGTATTCTTGCTTAATACAACGAAACAAGCTGTTTTAGACCGAAACGAGCTAAATCACTACACATCGGTTTTACAAGTGTCTCTCTAATACGCGTCAAAACTTTTTCTCTTATAACTGCGCGAAAAGCATGTATTCTTGCTTAATACAACGAAACAAGCTGTTTTAGACCGAAACGAGCTAAATCTGAACACATCGGTTTTACAAGTATCCACGTGATACTCGTCAAAACTTTTTCTCTTATAACTGCGCGAAAAGCATGTATTCGTGCCTAATACAACGAAACAAGCTGTTTCAGACCGAAACGAGCTAAATCTGAACACATCGGTTTTACAAGTGTTCCTCTGATACGCGTCAAAACTTTTTCTCTTATAACTGCGCGAAAAGCATGTATTCTTGCTTAATACAGCGAAACAAGCTGTTTTAGACCGAAACGAGCTAAATTACAACACATCGGTTTTACAAGTGTTCCTCTGATACGCGTCAAAACTTTTTCTCTTATAACTGCGCGAAAAGCATGTATTCTTGCTTAATACAGCGAAACAAGCTGTTTTAGACCGAAACGAGCTAAATCACAACACATCGGTTTTACAAGTGTTCCTCTGATACGCGTCAAAACTTTTTCTCTTATAACTGCGCGAAAAGCATGTATTCTTGCTTAATACAGCGAAACAAGCTGTTTTAGACCGAAATGAGCTAAATCACAACACATCGCTTTTACAAGTGTTCCTCTGATACGCGTCAAAACTTTTTCTCTTATAACGGCGCGAAAAGCATGTATTCTTGCTTAATACAGCGAAACAAGCTGTTTTAGACCGAAACGAGCTAAATCACAACACATCGGTATTACAAGTGTTCCACGTGATACTCGTCAAAACTTTTTCTCTTTTAACTGCGCGAAAAGCATGTATTCGTGCTTAATACAACGAAACAAGCTGTTTTAGACCGAAACGAGCTAAATCTGAACACATCGGTTTTACAAGTATCCACGTGATACTCGTCAAAACTTTTTCTCTTATAACTGCGCGAAAAGCATGTATTCTTGCTTAATACAACGAAACAAGCTGTTTTAGACCGAAACGAGCTAAATCACTACACATCGGTTTTACAAGTGTCTCTCTAATACGCGTCAAAACTTTTTCTCTTATAACTGCGCGAAAAGCATGTATTCTTGCTTAATACAACGAAACAAGCTGTTTTAGACCGAAACGAGCTAAATCTGAACACATCGGTTTTACAAGTATCCACGTGATACTCGTCAAAACTTTTTCTCTTATAACTGCGCGAAAAGCATGTATTCTTGCTTAATACAGCGAAACAAGCTGTTTTAGACCGAAATGAGCTAAATCACAACACATCGGTTTTACAAGTGTTCCTCTGATACGCGTCAAACCTTTTTCTTTTATAACTGCGCGAAAAGCATGTATTCTTGCTTAATACAGCGAATCAAGTTGTTTTAGACCGAAACGAGCTAAATCACAACACATCGGTATTACAAGTGTTCCACGTGATACTCGTCAAAACTTTTTCTCCTATAACTGCGCGAAAAGCATGTATTCTTGCTTAATACAGCGAAACAAGCTGTTTTAGACCGAAACGAGCTAAATCACAACACATCGGTATTACAAGTGTTCCACGTGATACTCGTCAAAACTTTTTCTCTTTTAACTGCGCGAAAAGCATGTATTCGTGCTTAATACAACGAAACAAGCTGTTTTTGACCGAAACGAGTTAAATCTGAACACATCGGTTTTACAAGTATCCACGTGATACTCGTCAAAACTTTTTCTCTTATAACTGCGCGAAGAGCATGTATTCTTGCTTAATACAACGAAACAAGCTGTTTTAGGCCGAAACGAGCTAAATCACAACACATCGGTTTTACAAGTGTCTCTCTAATACGCGTCAAAACTTTTTCTCTTATAACTGCGCGAAAAGCATGTATTCTTGCTTAATACAACGAAACAAGCTGTTTTAGATCGAAACGAGCTAAATCTGAACACATCGGTTTTACAAGTATCCACGTGATACTCGTCAAAACTTTTTCTCTTATAACTGCGCGAAAAGCATGTTCTTGCTTAATACAGCGAAACAAGCTGTTTTAGACCGAAATGAGCTAAATCACAACACATCGGTTTTACAAGTGTTCCTCTGATACGCGTCAAAACTTTTTCTCTTATAACTGCGCGAAAAGCATGTATTCTTGCTTAATACAACGAAACAAGCTGTTTTAGACCGAAACGAGCCAAATCACAACACATCGGTATTACAAGTGTTCCACGTGATACTCGTCAAAACTTTTTCTCTTATAACTGCGCGAAAAGCATGTATTCGTGCTTAATACAACGAAACAAGCTGTTTTAGACCGAAACGAGCTAAATCTGAACACATCGGTTTTACAAGTGTCCCTGTGACACGCGTCAAAACTTTTTCTCTTATAACTGCGCGAAAAGCATGTATTCTTGCTTAATACAACGAAACAAGCTGTTTTAGACCGAAATGAGCTAAATCACAACACATCGGTTTTACAAGTTTTCCTCTGATACGCGTCAAAACTTTTTCTCTTATAACTGCGCGAAAAGCATGTATTCTTGCTTAATACAGCGAAACAAGCTGTTTTAGACCGAAACGAGCTAAATCACAACACATCGGTATTACAAGTGTTCCACGTGATACTCGTCAAAACGTTTTCTCTTATAAATGCGCGAAAAGCATGTATTCGTGCTTAATACAACGAAACAAGCTGTTTTAGACCGAAACGAGCTAAATCTGAACACTTCGGTTTTACAAGTATCCACGTGATACTCAAAACTTTTTCTCTTATAAATGCGCGAAAAGCATGTATTCTTGCTTAATACAACGAAACAAGCTGTTTTAGACCGAAACGAGCTAAATCACAAGACATCGGTTTTACAAGTGTCCCTGTGACACGCGTCAAAACTTTTTCTCTTATAACTGCGCGAAAAGCATGTATTCTTGCTTAATACAACGAAACAAGCTGTTTTAGACCGAAATGAGCTAAATCACAACACATCGGTTTTACAAGTTTTCCTCTGATACGCGTCAAAACTTTTTCTCTTATAACTGCGCGAAAAGCATGTATTCTTGCTTAATACAGCGAAACAAGCTGTTTTAGACCGAAACGAGCTAAATCACAACACATCGGTATTACAAGTGTTCCACGTGATACTCGTCAAAACGTTTTCTCTTATAAATGCGCGAAAAGCATGTATTCGTGCTTAATACAACGAAACAAGCTGTTTTAGACCGAAACGAGCTAAATCTGAACACTTCGGTTTTACAAGTATCCACGTGATACTCAAAACTTTTTCTCTTATAAATGCGCGAAAAGCATGTATTCTTGCTTAATACAACGAAACAAGCTGTTTTAGACCGAAACGAGCTAAATCACAAGACATCGGTTTTACAAGTGTCTCTCTGATACGCGTCAAAACTTTTTCTTCTATAACTGCGCGTAAAGCATGTATTCTTGCTTAATACAACGAAACAAGCTATTTTAGACCGAAACGAGCTAAATCTGAACACATCGGTTTTACAAGTATCCACGTGATACTCGTCAAAACTTTCTCTCTTATAACTGCGCGAAAAGCATGTATTCTTGCTTAATACAACGAAACAAGCTGTTTTAGACCGAAACGAGCTAAATCATAACACATCGGTTTTACAAGTGTCTCTCTAATAGGCGTCAAAACTTTTTCTTCTATAACTGCGCGGAAAGCATGTATTCGTGCTTAATACAACGAAACAAGTTGTTTTAGACCGAAACGAGCTAAATCTGAACACATCGGTTTTACAAGAGTCCCTGTGACACGCGTCAAAACTTTTTCTCTTATAAATGCGCGAAAAGCATGTATTCTTGCTTAATACAACGAAACAAGCTGTTTTAGACCGAAACGAGCTAAATCACAAGACATCGGTTTTACAAGTGTCTCTCTGATACGCGTCAAAACTTTTTCTTCTATAACTGCGCGTAAAGCATGTATTCTTGCTTAATACAACGAAACAAGCTATTTTAGACCGAAACGAGCTAAATCTGAACACATCGGTTTTACAAGTATCCACGTGATACTCGTCAAAACTTTCTCTCTTATAACTGCGCGAAAAGCATGTATTCTTGCTTAATACAACGAAACAAGCTGTTTTAGACCGAAACGAGCTAAATCATAACACATCGGTTTTACAAGTGTCTCTCTAATAGGCGTCAAAACTTTTTCTTCTATAACTGCGCGGAAAGCATGTATTCGTGCTTAATACAACGAAACAAGTTGTTTTAGACCGAAACGAGCTAAATCTGAACACATCGGTTTTACAAGAGTCCCTGTGACACGCGTCAAAACTTTTTCTCTTATAACTGCGCGAAAAGCATGTATTCTTGCTTAATACTACGAAACAAGCTGTTTTACACCGAAACGAGCTAAATCACAACACATCGGTTTTACAAGTGTTCCTCTGATACGCGTCTAAACTTTTTCTTTTATAACTGCGCGAAAAGCATGTATTCGTGCTTATACAACGAAACAAGCTGTTTCAGACCGAAACGAGCTAAATCTGAACACATCGGTTTTACAAGTGTTCCTCTGATACGCGTCTAAACTTTTTCTCTTATAACTGCGCGAAAAGCATGTATTCTTGCTTATTACAGCGAAACAAGCTGTTTTAAACCGAAACGAGCTAAATCACAACACATCGGTATTACAAGTGTTCCACGTGATACTCGTCAAAACTTTTTCTCTTATAACTGCGCGAAAAGCATGTATTCTTGCTTAATACAACGAAACAAGCTGTTTTAGACCGAAACGAGCTAAATCACTACACATCGGTTTCACAAGTGTCTCTCTAATACGCGTCAAAACTTTTTCTCTTATAACTGCGCGAAAAGCATGTATTCTTGCTTAATACAACGAAACAAGCTGTTTTAGACCGAAACGAGCTAAATCTGAACACATCGGTTTTACAAGTATCCACGTGATACTCGTCAAAACTTTTTCTCTTATAACTGCGCGAAAAGCATGTATTCGTGCCTAATACAACGAAACAAGCTGTTTCAGACCGAAACCAGCTAAATCTGAACACATCGGTTTTACAAGTGTTCCTCTGATACGCGTCAAAACTTTTTCTCTTATAACTGCGCGAAAAGCATGTATTCTTGCTTAATACAGCGAAACAAGCTGTTTTAGACCGAAACGAGCTAAATCACAACACATCGGTTTTACAAGTGTTCCTCTGATACGCGTCAAAACTTTTTCTCTTATAACTGCGCGAAAAGCATGTATTCTTGCTTAATACAGCGAAACAAGCTGTTTTAGACCGAAACGAGCTAAATCACAACACATCGGTTTTACAAGTGTTCCTCTGATACGCGTCAAAACTTTTTCTCTTATAACTGCGCGAAAAGCATGTATTCTTGCTTAATACAGCGAAACAAGCTGTTTTAGACCGAAATGAGCTAAATCACAACACATCGCTTTTACAAGTGTTCCTCTGATACGCGTCAAAACTTTTTCTCTTATAACGGCGCGAAAAGCATGTATTCTTGCTTAATACAGCGAAACAAGCTGTTTTAGACCGAAACGAGCTAAATCACAACACATCGGTATTACAAGTGTTCCACGTGATACTCGTCAAAACTTTTTCTCTTTTAACTGCGCGAAAAGCATGTATTCGTGCTTAATACAACGAAACAAGCTGTTTTAGACCGAAACGAGCTAAATCTGAACACATCGGTTTTACAAGTATCCACGTGATACTCGTCAAAACTTTCTCTCTTATAACTGCGCGAAAAGCATGTATTCTTGCTTAATACAACGAAACAAGCTGTTTTAGACCGAAACGAGCTAAATCATAACACATCGGTTTTACAAGTGTCTCTCTAATAGGCGTCAAAACTTTTTCTTCTATAACTGCGCGGAAAGCATGTATTCGTGCTTAATACAACGAAACAAGTTGTTTTAGACCGAAACGAGCTAAATCTGAACACATCGGTTTTACAAGAGTCCCTGTGACACGCGTCAAAACGTTTTCTCTTATAAATGCGCGAAAAGCATGTATTCTTGCTTAATACAACGAAACAAGCTGTTTTAGACCGAAACGAGCTAAATCACAAGACATCGGTTTTACAAGTGTCTCTCTGATACGCGTCAAAACTTTTTCTTCTATAACTGCGCGTAAAGCATGTATTCTTGCTTAATACAACGAAACAAGCTATTTTAGACCGAAACGAGCTAAATCTGAACACATCGGTTTTACAAGTATCCACGTGATACTCGTCAAAACTTTCTCTCTTATAACTGCGCGAAAAGCATGTATTCTTGCTTAATACAACGAAACAAGCTGTTTTAGACCGAAACGAGCTAAATCATAACACATCGGTTTTACAAGTGTCTCTCTAATAGGCGTCAAAACTTTTTCTTCTATAACTGCGCGGAAAGCATGTATTCGTGCTTAATACCACGAAACAAGTTGTTTTAGACCGAAACGAGCTAAATCTGAACACATCGGTTTTACAAGAGTCCCTGTGACACGCGTCAAAACTTTTTCTCTTATAACTGCGCGAAAAGCATGTATTCTTGCTTAATACTACGAAACAAGCTGTTTTACACCGAAACGAGCTAAATCACAACACATCGGTTTTACAAGTGTTCCTCTGATACGCGTCTAAACTTTTTCTCTTATAACTGCGCGAAAAGCATGTATTCGTGCTTATACAACGAAACAAGCTGTTTCAGACCGAAACGAGCTAAATCTGAACACATCGGTTTTACAAGTGTTCCTCTGATACGCGTCTAAACTTTTTCTCTTATAACTGCGCGAAAAGCATGTATTCTTGCTTATTACAGCGAAACAAGCTGTTTTAAACCGAAACGAGCTAAATCACAACACATCGGTATTACAAGTGTTCCACGTGATACTCGTCAAAACTTTTTCTCTTATAACTGCGCGAAAAGCATGTATTCTTGCTTAATACAACGAAACAAGCTGTTTTAGACCGAAACGAGCTAAATCACTACACATCGGTTTTACAAGTGTCTCTCTAATACGCGTCAAAACTTTTTCTCTTATAACTGCGCGAAAAGCATGTATTCTTGCTTAATACAACGAAACAAGCTGTTTTAGACCGAAACGAGCTAAATCTGAACACATCGGTTTTACAAGTATCCACGTGATACTCGTCAAAACTTTTTCTCTTATAACTGCGCGAAAAGCATGTATTCGTGCCTAATACAACGAAACAAGCTGTTTCAGACCGAAACCAGCTAAATCTGAACACATCGGTTTTACAAGTGTTCCTCTGATACGCGTCAAAACTTTTTCTCTTATAACTGCGCGAAAAGCATGTATTCTTGCTTAATACAGCGAAACAAGCTGTTTTAGACCGAAACGAGCTAAATCACAACACATCGGTTTTACAAGTGTTCCTCTGATACGCGTCAAAACTTTTTCTCTTATAACTGCGCGAAAAGCATGTATTCTTGCTTAATACAGCGAAACAAGCTGTTTTAGACCGAAACGAGCTAAATCACAACACATCGGTTTTACAAGTGTTCCTCTGATACGCGTCAAAACTTTTTCTCTTATAACTGCGCGAAAAGCATGTCTTCTTGCTTAATACAGCGAAACAAGCTGTTTTAGACCGAAATGAGCTAAATCACAACACATCGCTTTTACAAGTGTTCCTCTGATACGCGTCAAAACTTTTTCTCTTATAACGGCGCGAAAAGCATGTATTCTTGCTTAATACAGCGAAACAAGCTGTTTTAGACCGAAACGAGCTAAATCACAACACATCGGTATTACAAGTGTTCCACGTGATACTCGTCAAAACTTTTTCTCTTTTAACTGCGCGAAAAGCATGTATTCGTGCTTAATACAACGAAACAAGCTGTTTTAGACCGAAACGAGCTAAATCTGAACACATCGGTTTTACAAGTATCCACGTGATACTCGTCAAAACTTTTTCTATTATAACTGCGCGAAAAGCATGTATTCTTGCTTAATACAACGAAACAAGCTGTTTTAGACCGAAACGAGCTAAATCACTACACATCGGTTTTACAAGTGTCTCTCTAATACGCGTCAAAACTTTTTCTCTTATAACTGCGCGAAAAGCATGTATTCTTGCTTAATACAACGAAACAAGCTGTTTTAGACCGAAACGAGCTAAATCTGAACACATCGGTTTTACAAGTATCCACGTGATACTCGTCAAAACTTTTTCTCTTATAACTGCGCGAAAAGCATGTATTCTTGCTTAATACAGCGAAACAAGCTGTTTTAGACCGAAATGAGCTAAATCACATCACATCGGTTTTACAAGTGTTCCTCTGATACGCGTCAAACCTTTTTCTTTTATAACTGCGCGAAAAGCATGTATTCTTGCTTAATACAGCGAATCAAGTTGTTTTAGACCGAAACGAGCTAAATCACAACACATCGGTATTACAAGTGTTCCACGTGATACTCGTCAAAACTTTTTCTCTTATAACTGCGCGAAAAGCATGTATTCTTGCTTAATACAGCGAAACAAGCTGTTTTAGACCGAAACGAGCTAAATCACAACACATCGGTATTACAAGTGTTCCACGTGATACTCGTCAAAACTTTTTCTCTTTTAACTGCGCGAAAAGCATGTATTCGTGCTTAATACAACGAAACAAGCTGTTTTTGACCGAAACGAGTTAAATCTGAACACATCGGTTTTACAAGTATCCACGTGATACTCGTCAAAACTTTTTCTCTTATAACTGCGCGAAGAGCATGTATTCTTGCCTAATACAACGAAACAAGCTGTTTTAGACCGAAACGAGCTAAATCACAACACATCGGTTTTACAAGTGTCTCTCTAATACGCGTCAAAACTTTTTCTCTTATAACTGCGCGAAAAGCATGTATTCTTGCTTAATACAACGAAACAAGCTGTTTTAGACCGAAACGAGCTAAATCTGAACACATCGGTTTTACAAGTATCCACGTGATACTCGTCAAAACTTTTTCTCTTATAACTGCGCGAAAAGCATGTTCTTGCTTAATACAGCGAAACAAGCTGTTTTAGACCGAAATGAGCTAAATCACAACACATCGGTTTTACAAGTGTTCCTCTGATACGCGTCAAAACTTTTTCTTCTATAACTGCGCGAAAAGCATGTATTCTTGCTTAATACAGCGAATCAAGCTGTTTTAGACCGAAACGAGCTAAATCACAACACATCGGTATTACAAGTGTTCCACGTGATACTCGTCTAAACTTTTTCTCTTATAACTGCGCGAAAAGCATGTATTCGTGCCTAATACAGCGAAACAAGCTGTTTTAGACCAAAACGAGCTAAATCTGAACACATCGGTTTTCCAAGTGTCCATGTGATACGCGTCAAAACTTTTTCCCTTATAACTGCTGCGAAAAGCATGCATTCGCGCTTAATACATCGAAACAAGCTGTTTTAGTCCGAAAAGAGTTAAATCTGAACACATCGGTTTTACAAGTGTTCCTCTGATACGCGTCAAAACTTTTTCTCTTATAACTGCGCGAAAAGCATGTATTCTTGCTTAATACAACGAAACAAGCTGTTTTAGACCGAAACGAGCCAAATCACAACACATCGGTATTACAAGTGTTCCACGTGATACTCGTCAAAACTTTTTCTCTTATAACTGCGCGAAAAGCATGTATTCGTGCTTAATACAACGAAACAAGCTGTTTTAGACCGAAACGAGCTAAATCTGAACACATCGGTTTTACAAGTGTCCCTGTGACACGCGTCAAAACTTTTTCTCTTATAACTGCGCGAAAAGCATGTATTCTTGCTTAATACAACGAAACAAGCTGTTTTAGACCGAAATGAGCTAAATCACAACACATCGGTTTTACAAGGTTTCCTCTGATACGCGTCAAAACTTTTTCTCTGATAACTGCGCGAAAAGCATGTATTCTTGCTTAATACAGCGAAACAAGCTGTTTTAGACCGAAACGAGCTAAATCACAACACATCGGTATTACAAGTGTTCCACGTGATACTCGTCAAAACGTTTTCTCTTATAAATGCGCGAAAAGCATGTATTCGTGCTTAATACAACGAAACAAGCTGTTTTAGACCGAAACGAGCTAAATCTGAACACTTCGGTTTTACAAGTATCCACGTGATACTCAAAACTTTTTCTCTTATAAATGCGCGAAAAGCATGTATTCTTGCTTAATACAACGAAACAAGCTGTTTTAGACCGAAACGAGCTAAATCACAAGACATCGGTTTTACAAGTGTCTCTCTGATACGCGTCAAAACTTTTTCTTCTATAACTGCGCGTAAAGCATGTATTCTTGCTTAATACAACGAAACAAGCTATTTTAGACCGAAACGAGCTAAATCTGAACACATCGGTTTTACAAGTATCCACGTGATACTCGTCAAAACTTTCTCTCTTATAACTGCGCGAAAAGCATGTATTCTTGCTTAATACAACGAAACAAGCTGTTTTAGACCGAAACGAGCTAAATCATAACACATCGGTTTTACAAGTGTCTCTCTAATAGGCGTCAAAACTTTTTCTTCTATAACTGCGCGGAAAGCATGTATTCGTGCTTAATACAACGAAACAAGTTGTTTTAGACCGAAACGAGCTAAATCTGAACACATCGGTTTTACAAGAGTCCCTGTGACACGCGTCAAAACTTTTTCTCTTATAACTGCGCGAAAAGCATGTATTCTTGCTTAATACAGCGAAACAAGCTGTTTTAGACCGAAACGAGCTAAATCACAACACAAAGGTTTTACAAGTGTTCCTCTAATACGCGTCAAAACTTTTTCTCTTATAACTGCGCGAAAAGCATGTATTCTTGCTTAATACTACGAAACAAGCTGTTTTACACCGAAACGAGCTAAATCACAACACATCGGTTTTACAAGTGTTCCTCTGATACGCGTCTAAACTTTTTCTCTTATAACTGCGCGAAAAGCATGTATTCGTGCTTATACAACGAAACAAGCTGTTTCAGACCGAAACGAGCTAAATCTGAACACATCGGTTTTACAAGTGTTCCTCTGATACGCGTCTAAACTTTTTCTCTTATAACTGCGCGAAAAGCATGTATTCTTGCTTATTACAGCGAAACAAGCTGTTTTAAACCGAAACGAGCTAAATCACAACACATCGGTATTACAAGTGTTCCACGTGATACTCGTCAAAACTTTTTCTCTTATAACTGCGCGAAAAGCATGTATTCGTGCTTAATACAACGAAACAAGCTGTTTTAGACCGAAACGAGCTAAATCACAAAACATCGGTTTTACAAGTGTTCCTCTGATACGCGTCTAAACTTTTTCTCTTATAACTGCGCGAAAAGCATGTATTCGTGCTTAATACAACGAAACAAGCTGTTTTAGACCGAAACGAGCTAAATCTGAACACATCGGTTTTACAAGTGTCCCTCTGACACGCGTCAAAACTTTTTCTCTTATAACTGCGCGAAAAGCATGTATTCTTGCTTAATACAGCGAAACAAGCTGTTTTAGACCGAAATGAGCTAAATCACAACACATCGGTTTTACAAGTGTTCCTCTGATACGCCTCAAAACTTTTTCTCTTATAACTGCGCGAAAAGCATGTATTCCTGCCTAATACAGCGAAACAAGCTGTTTTAGACCAAAACGAGCTAAATCACAACACATCGGTTTTACAAGTGTTCCTCTGATACGCGTCAAATTTTTTTCTCTTATAACTGCGCGAAAAGCATGTATTCTTGCTTAATACAGCGAGACAAGCTGTTTTAGACCGAAACGAGCTAAATCACAACACATCGGTTTTACAAGTGTTCCTCTGATACGCGTCAACTCTTTTTTCTCTTATAGCTGCGCGAAAAGCATGTATTCGTGCTTAGTCCAACGAAACAAGCTGTTTTAGACCGAAACGAGGTAAATCTGAACACATCGGTTTTACAAGTGTCCCTCTGACACGCGTCAAAACTTTTTCTCTTATAACTGCGCGAAAAGCATGTATTCTTGCTTAATACAGCGAAACAAGCTGTTTTAGACCGAAATGAGCTAAATCACAACACATCGGTTTTACAAGTGTTCCTCTGATACGCGTCAAAACTTTTTTCTCTTATAACTGCGCGAAAAGCATGTATTCTTGCTTAGTCCAACGAAACAAGCTGTTTTAGACCGAAACGAGCTAAATCACAACACATCGGTTTTACATGTGTCTCTCTAATACGCGTCAAAACTTTTTCTCTTATAACTGCGCGAAAAGCATGTATTCCTGCTTATTACAGCGAAACAAGCTGTCAAATTTTTTTCTCTTATAACTGCGCGAAAAGCATGTATTCTTGCCTAATACAGCGAAACAAGCTGTTTTAGACCGAAACGAGCTAAATCACAACACATCGGTTTTACAAGTGTTCCTCTGATACGCGTCAACTCTTTTTTCTCTTATAGCTGCGCGAAAAGCATGTATTCGTGCTTAGTCCAACGAAACTAGCTGTTTTAGACCGAAACGAGGTAAATCTGAACGCATCGGTTTTACAAGTGTCTCTCTAATACGCGTCAAAACTTTTTCTCTTATAACTGCGCGAAAAGCATGTATTCTTGCTTAATACAGCGAAACAAGCTGTTTTAGACCGAAACGAGCTAAATCACAACACATCGGTTTTACAAGTGTTCCTCTGATACGCGTCAACTCTTTTTTCTCTTATAACTGCGCGAAAAGCATGTATTTCTGCTTAATACAGCGAAACAAGCTGTTTTAGACCAAAACAAGCTAAATCACAACACATCGGTTTTACAAGTGTTCCTCTGGTACGCGTCAAATTTTTTTCTCTTTTAACTGCGCGAAAAGCATGTATTCGTGCTTAATACAACGAAACAAGTTGTTTTAGACCGAAACGAGCTAAATCTGAACACATCGGTTTTACAAGTGTCCCTGTGACACGCGTCAAAACGTTTTCTCTTATAACTGCGCGAAAAGCATGTATTCTTGCTTAATACAGCGAAACAAGCTGTTTTTGACCGAAACGAGCTAAATCACAACACAAAGGTTTTACAAGTGTTCCTCTAATACGCGTCAAAACTTTTTCTCTTATAACTGCGCGAAAAGCTTGTATTCTTGCTTAATACTACGAAACAAGCTGTTTTACACCGAAACGAGCTAAATCACAACACATCGGTTTTACAAGTGTTCCTCTGATACGCGTCTAAACTTTTTCTCTTATAACTGCGCGAAAAGCATGTATTCGTGCCTAATACAACGAAACAAGCTGTTTCAGACCGAAACGAGCTAAATCTGAACACATCGGTTTTACAAGTGTTCCTCTGATACGCGTCAAAACTTTTTCTCTTATAACTGCGCGAAAAGCATGTATTCTTGCTTAATACAGCGAAACAAGCTGTTTTAGACCGAAACGAGCTAAATCACAACACATCGGTTTTACAAGTGTTCCTCTGATACGCGTCAAAACTTTTTCTCTTATAACTGCGCGAAAAGCATGTATTCTTGCTTAATACAGCGAAACAAGCTGTTTTAGACCGAAACGAGCTAAATCACAACACATCGGTTTTACAAGTGTTCCTCTGATACGCGTCAAAACTTTTTCTCTTATAACTGCACGAAAAGCATGTATTCTTGCTTAATACAGCGAAACAAGCTGTTTTAGACCGAAATGAGCTAAATCACAACACATCGGTTTTACAAGTGTTCCTCTGATACGCGTCAAAACTTTTTCTTTTATAACTGCGCGAAAAGCATGTATTCTTGCTTAATACAGCGAATCAAGCTGTTTTAGACCGAAACGAGCTAAATCACAACACATCGGTATTACAAGTGTTCCACGTGATACTCGTCAAAACTTTTTCTCTTATAACTGCGCGAAAAGCATGTATTCTTGCTTAATACAGCGAAACAAGCTGTTTTAGACCGAAATGAGCTAAATCACAACACATCGCTTTTACAAGTGTTCCTCTGATACGCGTCAAAACTTTTTCTCTTATAACGGCGCGAAAAGCATGTATTCTTGCTTAATACAGCGAAACAAGCTGTTTTAGACCGAAACGAGCTAAATCACAACACATCGGTATTACAAGTGTTCCACGTGATACTCGTCAAAACTTTTTCTCTTTTAACTGCGCGAAAAGCATGTATTCGTGCTTAATACAACGAAACAAGTTGTTTTAGACCGAAACGAGCTAAATCTGAACACATCGGTTTTACAAGTGTCCCTGTGACACGCGTCAAAACTTTTTCTCTTATAACTGCGCGAAAAGCATGTATTCTTGCTTAATACAGCGAAACAAGCTGTTTTTGACCGAAACGAGCTAAATCACAACACAAAGGTTTTACAAGTGTTCCTCTAATACGCGTCAAAACTTTTTCTCTTATAACTGCGCGAAAAGCATGTATTCTTGCTTAATACTACGAAACAAGCTGTTCAGACCGAAACGAGCTAAATCTGAACACATCGGTTTTACAAGTGTTCCTCTGATACGCGTCAAAACTTTTTCTCTTATAACTGCGCGAAAAGCATGTATTCTTGCTTAATACAGCGAAACAAGTTGTTTTAAACCGAAACGAGCTAAATCACAACACATCGGTATTACAAGTGTTCCACGTGATACTGGTCAAAACTTTTTCTCTTATAACTGCGCGAAAAGCATGTATTCGTGCTTAATACAACGAAACAAGCTGTTTTAGACCGAAACGAGCTAAATCTGAACACATCGGTTTTACAAGTATCCACGTGATACTCGTCAAAACTTTTTCTCTTATAACTGCGCGAAAAGCATGTATTCTTGCTTAATACAACGAAACAAGCTGTTTTAGACCGAAACGAGCTAAATCACAACACATCGGTTTTACAAGTGTCTCTGATACGCGTCAAAACTTTTTCTTCTATAACTGCGCGTAAAGCATGTATTCGTGCTTAATACAACGAAACAAGCTGTTTTAGACCGAAACGAGCTAAATCTGAACACATCGGTTTTACAAGTGTTCCTCTGATACGCGTCAAAACTTTTTCTCTTATAACTGCGCGAAAAGCATGTATTCTTGCTTAATACAGCGAAACAAGCTGTTTTAGACCGAAACGAGCTAAATCACAACACATCGGTTTTACAAGTGTTCCTCTGATACGCGTCAAAACTTTTTCTCTTATAACTGCGCGAAAAGCATGTATTCTTGCTTAATACAGCGAAACAAGCTGTTTTAGACCGAAACGAGCTAAATCACAACACATCGGTTTTACAAGTGTTCCTCTGATACGCCTCAAAACTTTTTCTCTTATAACTGCGTGAAAAGCATGTATTCTTGCTTAATACAGCGAAACAAGCTGTTTTAGACCGAAATGAGCTAAATCACTACACATCGGTTTTACAAGTGTTCCTCTGATACGCGTCAAAACTTTTTCTCTTATAACTGCGCGAAAAGCATGTATTCTTGCTTAATACAGCGAAACAAGCTGTTTTAGACCGAAACGAGCTAAATCACAACACATCGGTTTTTACAAGTGTTCCTCTGATACGCGTCAAAACTTCTTCTCTTATAACTGCGTGAAAAGCATGTATTCTTGCTTAATACAGCGAAACAAGCTGTTTTAGACCGAAACGAGCTAAATCACTACACATCGGTTTTACAAGTGTTCCTCTAATACGCGTCAAAACTTTTTCTCTTATAACTGCGCGAAAAGCATGTATTCTTGCTTAATACTACGAAACAAGCTGTTTTACACCGAAACGAGCTAAATCACAACACATCGGTTTTACAAGTGTTCCTCTGATACGCGTCAACTCTTTTTTCTCTTATAGCTGCGCGAAAAGCATGTATTCGTGCTTAGTCCAACGAAACAAGCTGTTTTAGACCGAAACGAGGTAAATCTGAACACATCGGTTTTACAAGTGTCTCTGTAATACGCGTCAAAACTTTTTCTCTTATAACTGCGCGAAAAGCATGTATTCTTGCTTAATACAGCGAAACAAGTTGTTTTAGACCGAAACGAGCTAAATCACAACACATCGGTTTTACAAGTGTTCCTCTGATACGCGTCAACTCTTTTTTCTCTTATAACTGCGCGAAAAGCATGTATTTCTGCTTAATACAGCGAAACAAGCTGTTTTAGACCGAAACGAGCTAAATCACAACACATCGGTTTTACAAGTGTTCCTCTGATACGCGTCTAAACTTTTTTTCTTATAACTGCGCGAAAAGCATGTATTCGTGCTTAATACAACGAAACAAGCTGTTTTAGACCGAAACGAGCTAAATCTGAACACATCGGTTTTACAAGTGTCCCTGTGACACGCGTCAAAACTTTTTTCTCTTATAACTGCGCGAAAAGCATGTATTCTTGCTTAATACAGCGAAACAAGCTGTTTTAGACCGAAACGAGCTAAATCACAACACAAAGGTTTTACAAGTGTTCCTCTGATACGCGTCAAACTTTTTCTCTTATAACTGCGCGAAACATGTATTCTTGCTTAATACTACGAAACAAGCTGTTTTAGACCGAAACGAGCTAAATCACAACACATCGGTTTTACAAGTGTTCCTCTGATACGCGTCTAAACTTTTTCTCTTATAACTGCGCGAAAAGCATGTATTCGTGCTTAATACAACGAAACAAGCTGTTTCAGACCGAAACGAGCTAAATCTGAACACATCGGTTTTACAAGTGTCCCTGTGACACGCGTCAAAACTTTTTCTCTTATAACTGCGCGAAAAGCATGTATTCTTGCTTAATACAGCGAAACAAGCTGTTTTAGACCGAAATGAGCTAAATCACAACACATCGGTTTTACAAGTTTTCCTCTGATACGCGTCAAAACTTTTTCTCTTATTACTGCGCGAAAAGCATGTATTCTTGCTTAATACAGCGAAACAAGCTGTTTTAAACCGAAATGAGCTAAATCACAACACATCGGTATTACAAGTGTTCCACGTGATACTCGTCAAAACTTTTTCTCTTATAACTGCGCGAAAAGCATGTATTCGTGCTTAATACAACGAAACAAGCTGTTTTAAGACCGAAACGAGCTAAATCTGAACACATCGGTTTTACAAGTATCCACGTGATACTCGTCAAAACTTTTTCTCTTATAACTGCGCGAAAAGCATGTATTCTTGCTTAATACAACGAAACAAGCTGTTTTAGACCGAAACGAGCTAAATCACAACACATCGGTTTTACAAGTGTCTCTAATACGCGTCAAAACTTTTTTCTCTTATAACTGCGCGAAAAGTATGTATTCTTGCTTAATACAGCGAAACAAGCTGTTTTAGACCGAAACGAGCTAAATCACAACACAAAGGTTTTACAAGTGTTCCTCTGATACGCGTCAAAACTTTTTCTCTTATAACTGCGCGAAAAGCATGTATTCGTGCTTAATACAGCGAAACAAGCTGTTTTAGACCGAAATGAGCTAAATCACAACACATCGGTTTTACAAGTGTTCCTCTGATACGCGTCAAAACTTTTTTCTCTTATAACTGCGCGAAAAGCATGTATTCTTGCTTAGTCCAACGAAACAAGCTGTTTTAGACCGAAACGAGCTAAATCACAACACATCGGTTTTACATGTGTCTCTCTAATACGCGTCAAAACTTTTTCTCTTATAACTGCGCGAAAAGCATGTATTCCTGCTTAATACAGCGAAACAAGCTGTCAAATTTTTTTCTCTTATAACTGCGCGAAAAGCATGTATTCTTGCCTAATACAGCGAAACAAGCTGTTTTAGACCGAAACGAGCTAAATCACAACACATCGGTTTTACAAGTGTTCCTCTGATACGCGTCAACTCTTTTTTCTCTTATAGCTGCGCGAAAAGCATGTATTCGTGCTTAGTCCAACGAAACTAGCTGTTTTAGACCGAAACGAGGTAAATCTGAACGCATCGGTTTTACAAGTGTCTCTCTAATACGCGTCAAAACTTTTTCTCTTATAACTGCGCGAAAAGCATGTATTCTTGCTTAATACAGCGAAACAAGCTGTTTTAGACCGAAACGAGCTAAATCACAACACATCGGTTTTACAAGTGTTCCTCTGATACGCGTCAACTCTTTTTTCTCTTATAACTGCGCGAAAAGCATGTATTTCTGCTTAATACAGCGAAACAAGCTGTTTTAGACCAAAACAAGCTAAATCACAACACATCGGTTTTACAAGTGTTCCTCTGGTACGCGTCAAATTTTTTTCTCTTTTAACTGCGCGAAAAGCATGTATTCGTGCT
The DNA here is from genome assembly GCF_052857255.1 of Amblyomma americanum. NCBI lineage: Eukaryota > Metazoa > Arthropoda > Arachnida > Ixodida > Ixodidae > Amblyomma > Amblyomma americanum. The sequence goes on along the minus strand of NW_027526687.1, from coordinate 22,011 downwards.
TAATACAACGAAACAAGTTGTTTTAGACCGAAACGAGCTAAATCTGAACACATCGGTTTTACAAGTGTCCTTGTGACACGCGTCAAAACGTTTTCTCTTATAACTGCGCGAAAAGCATGTATTCTTGCTTAATACAGCGAAACAAGCTGTTTTTGACCGAAACGAGCTAAATCACAACACAAAGGTTTTACAAGTGTTCCTCTAATACGCGTCAAAACTTTTTCTCTTATAACTGCGCGAAAAGCTTGTATTCTTGCTTAATACTACGAAACAAGCTGTTTTACACCGAAACGAGCTAAATCACAACACATCGGTTTTACAAGTGTTCCTCTGATACGCGTCTAAACTTTTTCTCTTATAACTGCGCGAAAAGCATGTATTCGTGCCTAATACAACGAAACAAGCTGTTTCAGACCGAAACGAGCTAAATCTGAACACATCGGTTTTACAAGTGTTCCTCTGATACGCGTCAAAACTTTTTCTCTTATAACTGCGCGAAAAGCATGTATTCTTGCTTAATACAGCGAAACAAGCTGTTTTAGACCGAAACGAGCTAAATCACAACACATCGGTTTTACAAGTGTTCCTCTGATACGCGTCAAAACTTTTTCTCTTATAACTGCGCGAAAAGCATGTATTCTTGCTTAATACAGCGAAACAAGCTGTTTTAGACCGAAACGAGCTAAATCACAACACATCGGTTTTACAAGTGTTCCTCTGATACGCGTCAAAACTTTTTCTTTTATAACTGCGCGAAAAGCATGTATTCTTGCTTAATACAGCGAATCAAGCTGTTTTAGACCGAAACGAGCTAAATCACAACACATCGGTATTACAAGTGTTCCACGTGATACTCGTCAAAACTTTTTCTCTTATAACTGCGCGAAAAGCATGTATTCTTGCTTAATACAGCGAAACAAGCTGTTTTAGACCGAAATGAGCTAAATCACAACACATCGCTTTTACAAGTGTTCCTCTGATACGCGTCAAAACTTTTTCTCTTATAACGGCGCGAAAAGCATGTATTCTTGCTTAATACAGCGAAACAAGCTGTTTTAGACCGAAACGAGCTAAATCACAACACATCGGTATTACAAGTGTTCCACGTGATACTCGTCAAAACTTTTTCTCTTTTAACTGCGCGAAAAGCATGTATTCGTGCTTAATACAACGAAACAAGTTGTTTTAGACCGAAACGAGCTAAATCAGAACACATCGGTTTTACAAGTGTCCCTGTGACACGCGTCAAAACTTTTTCTCTTATAACTGCGCGAAAAGCATGTATTCTTGCTTAATACAGCGAAACAAGCTGTTTTTGACCGAAACGAGCTAAATCACAACACAAAGGTTTTACAAGTGTTCCTCTAATACGCGTCAAAACTTTTTCTTCTATAACTGCGCGTAAAGCATGTATTCGTGCTTAATACAACGAAACAAGCTGTTTTAGACCGAAACGAGCTAAATCTGAACACATCGGTTTTACAAGTGTTCCTCTGATACGCGTCAAAACTTTTTCTCTTATAACTGCGCGAAAGCATGTATTCTTGCTTAATACAGCGAAACAAGCTGTTTTAGACCGAAACGAGCTAAATCACAACACATCGGTTTTACAAGTGTTCCTCTGATACGCGTCAAAACTTTTTCTCTTATAACTGCGCGAAAAGCATGTATTCTTGCTTAATACAGCGAAACATGCTGTTTTAGACCGAAACGAGCTAAATCACAACACATCGGTTTTACAAGTGTTCCTCTGATACGCCTCAAAACTTTTTCTCTTATAACTGCGTGAAAAGCATGTATTCTTGCTTAATACAGCGAAACAAGCTGTTTTAGACCGAAATGAGCTAAATCACTACACATCGGTTTTACAAGTGTTCCTCTGATACGCGTCAAAACTTTTTCTCTTATAACTGCGCGAAAAGCATGTATTCTTGCTTAATACAGCGAAACAAGCTGTTTTAGACCGAAACGAGCTAAATCACAACACATCGGTTTTACAAGTGTTCCTCTGATACGCGTGAAAACTTTTTCTCTTATAACTGCGTGAAAAGCATGTATTCTTGCTTAATACAGCGAAACAAGCTGTTTTAGACCGAAACGAGCTAAATCACTACACATCGGTTTTACAAGTGTTCCTCTAATACGCGTCAAAACTTTTTCTCTTATAACTGCGCGAAAAGCATGTATTCTTGCTTAATACTACGAAACAAGCTGTTTTACACCGAAACGAGCTAAATCACAACACATCGGTTTTACAAGTGTTCCTCTGATACGCGTCTAAACTTTTTCTCTTATAACTGCGCGAAAAGCATGTATTCTTGCTTAATACAGCGAAACAAGCTGTTTTAGACCGAAACGAGCTAAATCACAACACATCGCTTTTACAAGTGTTCCTCTGATACGCGTCAAAACTTTTTCTCTTATAACGGCGCGAAAAGCATGTATTCTTGCTTAATACAGCGAAACAAGCTGTTTTAGACCGAAACGAGCTAAATCACAACACATCGGTATTACAAGTGTTCCACGTGATACTCGTCAAAACTTTTTCTCTTTTAACTGCGCGAAAAGCATGTATTCGTGCTTAATACAACGAAACAAGTTGTTTTAGACCGAAACGAGCTAAATCTGAACACATCGGTTTTACAAGTGTCCCTGTGACACGCGTCAAAACTTTTTCTCTTATAACTGCGCGAAAAGCATGTATTCTTGCTTAATACAGCGAAACAAGCTGTTTTTGACCGAAACGAGCTAAATCACAACACAAAGGTTTTACAAGTGTTCCTCTAATACGCGTCAAAACTTTTTCTTTTATAACTGCGCGAAAAGCATGTATTCTTGCCTAATACTACGAAACAAGCTGTTTTACACCGAAACGAGCTAAATCACAACACATCGGTTTTACAAGTGTTCCTCTGATACGCGTCTAAACTTTTTCTCTTATAACTGCGCGAAAAGCATGTATTCTTGCTTAATACAGCGAAACAAGCTGTTTTAGACCGAAACGAGCTAAATCACTACACATCGGTTTTACAAGTGTTCCTCTAATACGCGTCAAAACTTTTTCTCTTATAACTGCGCGAAAAGCATGTATTCTTGCTTAATACTACGAAACAAGCTGTTTTACACCGAAACGAGCTAAATCACAACACATCGGTTTTACAAGTGTTCCTCTGATACGCGTCTAAACTTTTTCTCTTATAACTGCGCGAAAAGCATGTATTCTTGCTTAATACAGCGAAACAAGCTGTTTTAGACCGAAACGAGCTAAATCACAACACATCGCTTTTACAAGTGTTCCTCTGATACGCGTCAAAACTTTTTCTCTTATAACGGCGCGAAAAGCATGTATTCTTGCTTAATACAGCGAAACAAGCTGTTTTAGACCGAAACGAGCTAAATCACAACACATCGGTATTACAAGTGTTCCACGTGATACTCGTCAAAACTTTTTCTCTTTAACTGCGCGAAAAGCATGTATTCGTGCTTAATACAACGAAACAAGTTGTTTTAGACCGAAACGAGCTAAATCTGAACACATCGGTTTTACAAGTGTCCCTGTGACACGCGTCAAAACTTTTTCTCTTATAACTGCGCGAAAAGCATGTATTCTTGCTTAATACAGCGAAACAAGCTGTTTTTGACCGAAACGAGCTAAATCACAACACAAAGGTTTTACAAGTGTTCCTCTAATACGCGTCAAAACTTTTTCTCTTATAACTGCGCGAAAAGCATGTATTCTTGCTTAATACTACGAAACAAGCTGTTTTACACCGAAACGAGCTAAATCACAACACATCGGTTTTACAAGTGTTCCTTTGATACGCGTCTAAACTTTTTCTCTTATAACTGCGCGAAAAGCATGTATTCGTGCCTAATACAACGAAACAAGCTGTTTCAGACCGAAACGAGCTAAATCTGAACACATCGGTTTTACAAGTGTTCCTCTGATACGCGTCAAAACTTTTTCTCTTATAACTGCGCGAAAAGCATGTATTCTTGCTTAATACAGCGAAACAAGCTGTTTTAGACCGAAACGAGCTAAATCACAACACATCGGTTTTACAAGTGTTCCTCTGATACGCGTCAAAACTTTTTCTCTTATAACTGCGCGAAAAGCATGTATTCTTGCTTAATACAGCGAAACAAGCTGTTTTAGACCGAAATGAGCTAAATCACAACACATCGCTTTTACAAGTGTTCCTCTGATACGCGTCAAAACTTTTTCTCTTATAACGGCGCGAAAAGCATGTATTCTTGCTTAATACAGCGAAACAAGCTGTTTTAGACCGAAACGAGCTAAATCACAACACATCGGTATTACAAGTGTTCCACGTGATACTCGTCAAAACTTTTTCTCTTTTAACTGCGCGAAAAGCATGTATTCGTGCTTAATACAACGAAACAAGCTGTTTTAGACCGAAACGAGCTAAATCTGAACACATCGGTTTTACAAGTATCCACGTGATACTCGTCAAAACTTTTTCTCTTATAACTGCGCGAAAGCATGTATTCTTGCTTAATACAGCGAAACAAGCTGTTTTAGACCGAAACGAGCTAAATCACAACACATCGGTATTACAAGTGTTCCACGTGATACTCGTCAAAACTTTTTCTCTTTTAACTGCGCGAAAAGCATGTATTCGTGCTTAATACAACGAAACAAGTTGTTTTAGACCGAAACGAGCTAAATCTGAACACATCGGTTTTACAAGTGTCCCTGTGACACGCGTCAAAACTTTTTCTCTTATAACTGCGCGAAAAGCATGTATTCTTGCTTAATACAGCGAAACAAGCTGTTTTTGACCGAAACGAGCTAAATCACAACACAAAGGTTTTACAAGTGTTCCTCTAATACGCGTCAAAACTTTTTCTCTTATAACTGCGCGAAAAGCATGTATCTTGCTTAATACTACGAAACAAGCTGTTTTACACCGAAACGAGCTAAATCACAACACATCGGTTTTACAAGTGCTCCTCTGATACGCGTCTAAACTTTTTCTCTTATAACTGCGCGAAAAGCAAGTATTCGTGCCTAATACAACGAAACAAGCTGTTTCAGACCGAAACGAGCTAAATCTGAACACATCGGTTTTACAAGTGTTCCTCTGATACGCGTCAAAACTTTTTCTCTTATAACTGCGCGAAAAGCATGTATTCTTGCTTAATACAGCGAAACAAGCTGTTTTAGACCGAAACGAGCTAAATCACAACACATCGGTTTTACAAGTGTTCCTCTGATACGCGTCAAAACGTTTTCTTTTATAACTGCGCGAAAAGCATGTATTCTTGCTTAATACAGCGAATCAAGCTGTTTTAGACCGAAACGAGCTAAATCACAACACATCGGTATTACAAGTGTTCCACGTGATACTCGTCAAAACTTTTTCTCTTATAACTGCGCGAAAATCATGTATTCTTGCTTAATACAACGAAACAAGCTGTTTTAGACCGAAACGAGCTAAATCTGAACACATCGGTTTTACAAGTATCCACGTGACACTCGTCAAAACTTTTTCTCTTATAACTGCGCGAAAAGCATGTATTTCTGCTTAATACAACGAAACAAGCTGTTTTAGACCGAAACGAGCTAAATCTGAACACATCGGTTTTACAAGTGTCCCTGTGACACGCGTCAAAACTTTTTCTCCTATAACTGCGCGAAAAGCATGTATTCGTGCTTAATACAACGAAACAAGCTGTTTTAGACCGAAACGAGCTAAATCTGAACACATCGGTTTTACAAGTATCCACGTGATACTCGTCAAAACTTTTTCTCTTATAACTGCGCGAAAAGCATGTATTCTTGCTTAATACAACGAAACAAGCTGTTTTAGACCGAAACGAGCTAAATCACTACACATCGGTTTTACAAGTGTCTCTCTAATACGCGTCAAAACTTTTTCTCTTATAACTGCGCGAAAAGCATGTATTCTTGCTTAATACAACGAAACAAGCTGTTTTAGACCGAAACGAGCTAAATCTGAACACATCGGTTTTACAAGTATCCACGTGATACTCGTCAAAACTTTTTCTCTTATAACTGCGCGAAAAGCATGTATTCTTGCTTAATACAGCGAAACAAGCTGTTTTAGACCGAAATGAGCTAAATCACAACACATCGGTTTTACAAGTGTTCCTCTGATACGCGTCAAACCTTTTTCTTTTATAACTGCGCGAAAAGCATGTATTCTTGCTTAATACAGCGAATCAAGTTGTTTTAGACCGAAACGAGCTAAATCACAACACATCGGTATTACAAGTGTTCCACGTGATACTCGTCAAAACTTTTTCTCTTATAACTGCGCGAAAAGCATGTATTCTTGCTTAATACAGCGAAACAAGCTGTTTTAGACCGAAACGAGCTAAATCACAACACATCGGTATTACAAGTGTTCCACGTGATACTCGTCAAAACTTTTTCTCTTTTAACTGCGCGAAAAGCATGTATTCGTGCTTAATACAACGAAACAAGCTGTTTTTGACCGAAACGAGTTAAATCTGAACACATCGGTTTTACAAGTATCCACGTGATACTCGTCAAAACTTTTTCTCTTATAACTGCGCGAAGAGCATGTATTCTTGCTTAATACAACGAAACAAGCTGTTTTAGACCGAAACGAGCTAAATCACAACACATCGGTTTTACAAGTGTCTCTCTAATACGCGTCAAAACTTTTTCTCTTATAACTGCGCGAAAAGCATGTATTCTTGCTTAATACAACGAAACAAGCTGTTTTAGACCGAAACGAGCTAAATCTGAACACATCGGTTTTACAAGTATCCACGTGATAATCGTCAAAACTTTTTCTCTTATAACTGCGCGAAAAGCATGTTCTTGCTTAATACAGCGAAACAAGCTGTTTTAGACCGAAATGAGCTAAATCACAACACATCGGTTTTACAAGTGTTCCTCTGATACGCGTCAAAACTTTTTCTTTTATAACTGCGCGAAAAGCATGTATTCTTGCTTAATACAGCGAATCAAGCTGTTTTAGACCGAAACGAGCTAAATCACAACACATCGGTATTACAAGTGTTCCACGTGATACTCGTCAAAACTTTTTCTCTTATAACTGCGCGAAAATCATGTATTCGTGCTTAATACAACGAAACAAGCTGTTTTAGACCGAAACGAGCTAAATCTGAACACATCGGTTTTACAAGTATCCACGTGATACTCGTCAAAACTTTTTCTCTTATAACTGCGCGAAAAGCATGTATTTCTGCTTAATACAGCGAAACAAGCTGTTTTAGACCGAAACGAGCTAAATCACAACACATCGGTTTTACAATTGTTCCTCTGATACGCGTCTAAACTTTTTCTCTTATAACTGCGCGAAAAGCATGTATTCGTGCCTAATACAGCGAAACAAGCTGTTTAGACCAAAACGAGCTAAATCTGAACACATCGGTTTTCCAAGTGTCCATGTGATACGCGTCAAAACTTTTTCCCTTATAACTGCTGCGAAAAGCATGCATTCGCGCTTAATACATCGAAACAAGCTGTTTTAGTCCGAAAAGTGTTAAATCTGAACACATCGGTTTTACAAGTGTTCCTCTGATACGCGTCAAAACTTTTTCTCTTATAACTGCGCGAAAAGCATGTATTCTTGCTTAATACAACGAAACAAGCTGTTTTAGACCGAAACGAGCCAAATCACAACACATCGGTATTACAAGTGTTCCACGTGATACTCGTCAAAACTTTTTCTCTTATAACTGCGCGAAAAGCATGTATTCGTGCTTAATACAACGAAACAAGCTGTTTTAGACCGAAACGAGCTAAATCTGAACACATCGGTTTTACAAGTGTCCCTGTGACACGCGTCAAAACTTTTTCTCTTATAACTGCGCGAAAAGCATGTATTCTTGCTTAATACAACGAAACAAGCTGCTTTAGACCGAAATGAGCTAAATCACAACACATCGGTTTTACAAGTTTTCCTCTGATACGCGTCAAAACTTTTTCTCTTATAACTGCGCGAAAAGCATGTATTCTTGCTTAATACAGCGAAACAAGCTGTTTTAGACCGAAACGAGCTAAATCACAACACATCGGTATTACAAGTGTTCCACGTGATACTCGTCAAAACGTTTTCTCTTATAAATGCGCGAAAAGCATGTATTCGTGCTTAATACAACGAAACAAGCTGTTTTAGACCGAAACGAGCTAAATCTGAACACTTCGGTTTTACAAGTATCCACGTGATACTCAAAACTTTTTCTCTTATAAATGCGCGAAAAGCATGTATTCTTGCTTAATACAACGAAACAAGCTGTTTTAGACCGAAACGAGCTAAATCACAAGACATCGGTTTTACAAGTGTCTCTCTGATACGCGTCAAAACTTTTTCTTCTATAACTGCGCGTAAAGCATGTATTCTTGCTTAATACAACGAAACAAGCTATTTTAGACCGAAACGAGCTAAATCTGAACACATCGGTTTTACAAGTATCCACGTGATACTCGTCAAAACTTTCTCTCTTATAACTGCGCGAAAAGCATGTATTCTTGCTTAATACAACGAAACAAGCTGTTTTAGACCGAAACGAGCTAAATCATAACACATCGGTTTTACAAGTGTCTCTCTAATAGGCGTCAAAACTTTTTCTTCTATAACTGCGCGGAAAGCATGTATTCGTGCTTAATACAACGAAACAAGTTGTTTTAGACCGAAACGAGCTAAATCTGAACACATCGGTTTTACAAGAGTCCCTGTGACACGCGTCAAAACTTTTTCTCTTATAACTGCGCGAAAAGCATGTATTCTTGCTTAATACAGCGAAACAAGCTGTTTTAGACCGAAACGAGCTAAATCACAACACAAAGGTTTTACAAGTGTTCCTCTAATACGCGTCAAAACTTTTTCTCTTATAACTGCGCGAAAAGCATGTATTCTTGCTTAATACTACGAAACAAGCTGTTTTACACCGAAACGAGCTAAATCACAACACATCGGTTTTACAAGTGTTCCTCTGATACGCGTCTAAACTTTTTCTCTTATAACTGCGCGAAAAGCATGTATTCGTGCTTATACAACGAAACAAGCTGTTTCAGACCGAAACGAGCTAAATCTGAACACATCGGTTTTACAAGTGTTCCTCTGATACGCGTCTAAACTTTTTCTCTTATAACTGCGCGAAAAGCATGTATTCTTGCTTATTACAGCGAAACAAGCTGTTTTAAACCGAAACGAGCTAAATCACAACACATCGGTATTACAAGTGTTCCACGTGATACTCGTCAAAACTTTTTCTCTTATAACTGCGCGAAAAGCATGTATTCGTGCTTAATACAACGAAACAAGCTGTTTTAGACCGAAACGAGCTAAATCACAAAACATCGGTTTTACAAGTGTTCCTCTGATACGCGTCTAAACTTTTTCTCTTATAACTGCGCGAAAAGCATGTATTCGTGCTTAATACAACGAAACAAGCTGTTTTAGACCGAAACGAGCTAAATCTGAACACATCGGTTTTACAAGTGTCCCTCTGACACGCGTCAAAACTTTTTCTCTTATAACTGCGCGAAAAGCATGTATTCTTGCTTAATACAGCGAAACAAGCTGTTTTAGACCGAAATGAGCTAAATCACAACACATCGGTTTTACAAGTGTTCCTCTGATACGCCTCAAAACTTTTTCTCTTATAACTGCGCGAAAAGCATGTATTCCTGCCTAATACAGCGAAACAAGCTGTTTTAGACCAAAACGAGCTAAATCACAACACATCGGTTTTACAAGTGTTCCTCTGATACGCGTCAACTCTTTTTTCTCTTATAGCTGCGCGAAAAGCATGTATTCGTGCTTAGTCCAACGAAACAAGCTGTTTTAGACCGAAACGAGGTAAATCTGAACACATCGGTTTTACAAGTGTCTCTGTAATACGCGTCAAAACTTTTTCTCTTATAACTGCGCGAAAAGCATGTATTCTTGCTTAATACAGCGAAACAAGTTGTTTTAGACCGAAACGAGCTAAATCACAACACATCGGTTTTACAAGTGTTCCTCTGATACGCGTCAACTCTTTTTTCTCTTATAACTGCGCGAAAAGCATGTATTTCTGCTTAATACAGCGAAACAAGCTGTTTTAGACCGAAACGAGCTAAATCACAACACATCGGTTTTACAAGTGTTCCTCTGATACGCGTCTAAACTTTTTTCTTATAACTGCGCGAAAAGCATGTATTCGTGCTTAATACAACGAAACAAGCTGTTTTAGACCGAAACGAGCTAAATCTGAACACATCGGTTTTACAAGTGTCCCTGTGACACGCGTCAAAACGTTTTCTCTTATAACTGCGCGAAAAGCATGTATTCTTGCTTAATACAACGAAACAAGCTGTTTTAGACCGAAACGAGCTAAATCACAACACATCGGTTTTACAAGTGTCTCTCTAATACGCGTCAAAACTTTTTCTCTTATAACTGCACGAAAAGTATGTATTCTTGCTTAATACAGCGAAACAAGCTGTTTTAGACCGAAACGAGCTAAATCACAACACAAAGGTTTTACAAGTGTTCCTCTGATACGCGTCAAAACTTTTTCTCTTATAACTGCGCGAAAAGCATGTATTCGTGCTTAATACAACGAAACAAGCTGTTTTAGACCGAAACGAGCTAAATCTGAACACATCGGTTTTACAAGTGTCCCTCTGACACGCGTCAAAACTTTTTCTCTTATAACTGCGCGAAAAGCATGTATTCTTGCTTAATACAGCGAAACAAGCTGTTTTAGACCGAAATGAGCTAAATCACAACACATCGGTTTTACAAGTGTTCCTCTGATACGCGTCAAAACTTTTTTCTCTTATAACTGCGCGAAAAGCATGTATTCTTGCTTAGTCCAACGAAACAAGCTGTTTTAGACCGAAACGAGCTAAATCACAACACATCGGTTTTACATGTGTCTCTCTAATACGCGTCAAAACTTTTTCTCTTATAACTGCGCGAAAAGCATGTATTCCTGCTTAATACAGCGAAACAAGCTGTCAAATTTTTTTCTCTTATAACTGCGCGAAAAGCATGTATTCTTGCCTAATACAGCGAAACAAGCTGTTTTAGACCGAAACGAGCTAAATCACAACACATCGGTTTTACAAGTGTTCCTCTGATACGCGTCAACTCTTTTTTCTCTTATAGCTGCGCGAAAAGCATGTATTCGTGCTTAGTCCAACGAAACTAGCTGTTTTAGACCGAAACGAGGTAAATCTGAACGCATCGGTTTTACAAGTGTCTCTCTAATACGCGTCAAAACTTTTTCTCTTATAACTGCGCGAAAAGCATGTATTCTTGCTTAATACAGCGAAACAAGCTGTTTTAGACCGAAACGAGCTAAATCACAACACATTGGTTTTACAAGTGTTCCTCTGATACGCGTCAACTCTTTTTTTCTCTTATAACTGCGCGAAAAGCATGTATTTCTGCTTAATACAGCGAAACAAGCTGTTTTAGACCAAAACAAGCTAAATCACAACACATCGGTTTTACAAGTGTTCCTCTGGTACGCGTCAAATTTTTTTCTCTTTTAAGTGCGCGAAAACCATGTATTCGTGCTTAATACAACAAAACAAGTTGTTTTAGACCGAAACGAGCTAAATCTGAACACATCGGTTTTACAAGTGTCCCTGTGACACGCGTCAAAACGTTTTCTCTTATAACTGCGCGAAAAGCATGTATTCTTGCTTAATACAGCGAAACAAGCTGTTTTTGACCGAAACGAGCTAAATCACAACACAAAGGTTTTACAAGTGTTCCTCTAATACGCGTCAAAACTTTTTCTCTTATAACTGCGCGAAAAGCTTGTATTCTTGCTTAATACTACGAAACAAGCTGTTTTACACCGAAACGAGCTAAATCACAACACATCGGTTTTACAAGTGTTCCTCTGATACGCGTCTAAACTTTTTCTCTTATAACTGCGCGAAAAGCATGTATTCGTGCCTAATACAACGAAACAAGCTGTTTCAGACCGAAACGAGCTAAATCTGAACACATCGGTTTTACAAGTGTTCCGCTGATACGCGTCAAAACTTTTTCTCTTATAACTGCGCGAAAAGCATGTATTCTTACTTAATACAGCGAAACAAGCTGTTTTAGACCGAAACGAGCTAAATCACAACACATCGGTTTTACAAGTGTTCCTCTGATACGCGTCAAAACTTTTTCTCTTATAACTGCGCGAAAAGCATGTATTCTTGCTTAATACAGCGAAACAAGCTGTTTTAGACCGAAACGAGCTAAATCACAACACATCGGTTTTACAAGTGTTCCTCTGATACGCGTCAAAACTTTTTCTCTTATAACTGCACGAAAAGCATGTATTCTTGCTTAATACAGCGAATCAAGCTGTTTTAGACCGAAATGAGCTAAATCACAACACATCGGTTTTACAAGTGTTCCTCTGATACGCGTCAAAACTTTTTCTTTATAACTGCGCGAAAAGCATGTATTCTTGCTTAATACAGCGAATCAAGCTGTTTTAGACCGAAACGAGCTAAATCACAACACATCGGTATTACAAGTGTTCCACGTGATACTCGTCAAAACTTTTTCTCTTATAACTGCGCGAAAAGCATGTATTCTTGCTTAATACAGCGAAACAAGCTGTTTTAGACCGAAATGAGCTAAATCACAACACATCGCTTTTACAAGTGTTCCTCTGATACGCGTCAAAACTTTTTCTCTTATAACGGCGCGAAAAGCATGTATTCTTGCTTAATACAGCGAAACAAGCTGTTTTAGACCGAAACGAGCTAAATCACAACACATCGGTATTACAAGTGTTCCACGTGATACTCGTCAAAACTTTTTCTCTTTTAACTGCGCGAAAAGCATGTATTCGTGCTTAATACAACGAAACAAGTTGTTTTAGACCGAAACGAGCTAAATCTGAACACATCGGTTTTACAAGTGTCCCTGTGACACGCGTCAAAACTTTTTCTCTTATAACTGCGCGAAAAGCATGTATTCTTGCTTAATACAGCGAAACAAGCTGTTTTTGACCGAAACGAGCTAAATCACAACACAAAGGTTTTACAAGTGTTCCTCTAATACGCGTCAAAACTTTTTCTCTTATAACTGCGCGAAAAGCATGTATTCTTGCTTAATACTACGAAACAAGCTGTTTTACACCGAAACGAGCTAAATCACAACACATCGGTTTTACAAGTGTTCCTCTGATACGCGTCTAAACTTTTTCTCTTATAACTGGGCGAAAAGCATGTATTCGTGCCTAATACAACGAAACAAGCTGTTTCAGACCGAAACGAGCTAAATCTGAACACATCGGTTTTACAAGTGTTCCTCTGATAAGCGTCAAAACTTTTTCTCTTATAACTGCGCGAAAAGCATGTATTCTTGCTTAATACAGCGAAACAAGCTGTTTTAGACCGAAACGAGCTAAATCACAACACATCGGTTTTACAAGTGTTCCTCTGATACGCGTCAAAACTTTTTCTCTTATAACTGCGCGAAAAGCATGTATTCTTGCTTAATACAGCGAAACAAGCTGTTTTAGACCGAAATGAGCTAAATCACAACACATCGCTTTTACAAGTGTTCCTCTGATACGCGTCAAAACTTTTTCTCTTATAACGGCGCGAAAAGCATGTATTCTTGCTTAATACAGCGAAACAAGCTGTTTTAGACCGAAACGAGCTAAATCACAACACATCGGTTTTACAAGTGTTCCTCTGATACGCGTCAAAACTTTTTCTCTTATAACTGCGCGAAAAGCATGTATTCTTGCTTAATACAGCGAAACAAGCTGTTTTAGACCGAAATGAGCTAAATCACAACACATCGCTTTTACAAGTGTTCCTCTGATACGCGTCAAAACTTTTTCTCTTATAACGGCGCGAAAAGCATGTATTCTTGCTTAATACAGCGAAACAAGCTGTTTTAGACCGAAACGAGCTAAATCACAACACATCGGTATTACAAGTGTTCCACGTGATACTCGTCAAAACTTTTTCTCTTTTAACTGCGCGAAAAGCATGTATTCGTGCTTAATACAACGAAACAAGCTGTTTTAGACCGAAACGAGCTAAATCTGAACACATCGGTTTTACAAGTATCCACGTGATACTCGTCAAAACTTTTTCTCTTATAACTGCGCGAAAAGCATGTATTCTTGCTTAATACAACGAAACAAGCTGTTTTAGACCGAAACGAGCTAAATCACTACACATCGGTTTTACAAGTGTCTCTCTAATACGCGTCAGAACTTTTTCTCTTATAACTGCGCGAAAAGCATGTATTCTTGCTTAATACAACGAAACAAGCTGTTTTAGACCGAAACGAGCTAAATCTGAACACATCGGTTTTACAAGTATCCACGTGATACTCGTCAAAACTTTTTCTCTTATAACTGCGCGAAAAGCATGTATTCTTGCTTAATACAGCGAAACAAGCTGTTATAGACCGAAATGAGCTAAATCACAACACATCGGTTTTACAAGTGTTCCTCTGATACGCGTCAAACCTTTTTCTTTTATGACTGCGCGAAAAGCATGTATTCTTGCTTAATACAACGAAACGAGCTGTTTTTGACCGAAACGAGTTAAATCTGAACACATCGGTTTTACAAGTATCCACGTGATACTCGTCGAAACTTTTTCTCTTATAACTGCGCGAAAAGCATGTATTCTTGCTTAATACAACGAAACAAGCTGTTTTAGACCGAAACGAGCTAAATCACAACACATCGGTTTTACAAGTGTCTAATACGCGTCAAAACTTTTTCTCTTATAACTGCGCGAAAAGCATGTATTCTTGCTTAATACAACGAAACAAGCTGTTTTAGACCGAAACGAGCTAAATCTGAACACATCGGTTTTACAAGTATCCACGTGATACTCGTCAAAACTTTTTCTCTTATAACTGCGCGAAAAGCATGTATTCGTGCTTAATACAACGAAACAAGCTGTTTTAGACCGAAACGAGCTAAATCTGAACACATCGGTTTTACAAGCATCCACGTGATACTCGTCAAAACTTTTTCTCTTATAACTGCGCGAAAAGCATGTATTTCTGCTTAATACAGCGAAACAAGCTGTTTTAGACCGAAACGAGCTAAATCACAACACATCGGTTTTACAATTGTTCCTCTGATACGCGTCTAAACTTTTTCTCTTATAACTGCGCGAACAGCATGTATTCGTGCCTAATACAGCGAAACAAGCTGTTTTAGACCGAAACGAGCTAAATCACAACACATCGGTTTTACAAGTGTTCCTCTGATACGCGTCAAAACTTTTTCTCTTATAACTGCGCGAAAAGCATGTATTCGTGCTTAATACAACGAAACAAGCTGTTTTAGACCAAAACGAGCTAAATCACAACACATCAGTTTTACAAGTGTTCCTCTGATACGCGTCAAAACTTTTTCTCTTATAACTGCGCGAAAAGCATGTATTCGTGCTTAATACAACGAAACAAGCTGTTTTAGACCAAAACGAGCTAAATCTGAACACATCGGTTTTCCAAGTGTCCATGTGATACGCGTCAAAACTTTTTCCCTTATAACTGCTGCGAAAAGCATGCATTCGCGCTTAATACATCGAAACAAGCTGTTTTAGTCCGAAAAGAGTTAAATCTGAACACATCGGTTTTACAAGTGTTCCTCTGATAAGCGTCAAAACTTTTTCTCTTATAACTGCGCGAAAAGCATGTATTCGTGCTTAATACAACGAAACAAGCTGTTTTAGACCGAAACGAGCTAAATCTGAACACATCGGTTTTACAAGTGTCCCTGTGACACGCGTCAAAACTTTTTCTCTTATAACTGCGCGAAAAGCATGTATTCTTGCTTAATACAACGAAACAAGCTGTTTTAGACCGAAATGAGCTAAATCACAACACATCGGTTTTACAAGTTTTCCTCTGATACGCGTCAAAACTTTTTCTCTTATAACTGCGCGAAAAGCATGTATTCTTGCTTAATACAGCGAAACAAGCTGTTTTAGACCGAAACGAGCTAAATCACAACACATCGGTATTACAAGTGTTCCACGTGATACTCGTCAAAACGTTTTCTCTTATAAATGCGCGAAAAGCATGTATTCGTGCTTAATACAACGAAACAAGCTGTTTTAGACCGAAACGAGCTATATCTGAACACTTCGGTTTTACAAGTATCCACGTGATACTCAAAACTTTTTCTCTTATAAATGCGCGAAAAGCATGTATTCTTGCTTAATACAACGAAACAAGCTGTTTTAGACCGAAACGAGCTAAATCACAAGACATCGGTTTTACAAGTGTCTCTCTGATACGCGTCAAAACTTTTTCTTCTATAACTGCGCGTAAAGCATGTATTCTTGCTTAATACAACGAAACAAGCTATTTTAGACCGAAACGAGCTAAATCTGAACACATCGGTTTTACAAGTATCCACGTGATACTCGTCAAAACTTTCTCTCTTATAACTGCGCGAAAAGCATGTATTCTTGCTTAATACAACGAAACAAGCTGTTTTAGACCGAAACGAGCTAAATCATAACACATCGGTTTTACAAGTGTCTCTCTAATAGGCGTCAAAACTTTTTCTTCTATAACTGCGCGGAAAGCATGTATTCGTGCTTAATACAACGAAACAAGTTGTTTTAGACCGAAACGAGCTAAATCTGAACACATCGGTTTTACAAGAGTCCCTGTGACACGCGTCAAAACTTTTTCTCTTATAACTGCGCGAAAAGCATGTATTCTTGCTTAATACAGCGAAACAAGCTGTTTTAGACCGAAACGAGCTAAATCACAACACAAAGGTTTTACAAGTGTTCCTCTAATACGCGTCAAAACTTTTTCTCTTATAACTGCGCGAAAAGCATGTATTCTTGCTTAATACTACGAAACAAGCTGTTTTACACCGAAACGAGCTAAATCACAACACATCGGTTTTACAAGTGTTCCTCTGATACGCGTCTAAACTTTTTCTCTTATAACTGCGCGAAAAGCATGTATTCGTGCTTATACAACGAAACAAGCTGTTTCAGACCGAAACGAGCTAAATCTGAACACATCGGTTTTACAAGTGTTCCTCTGATACGCGTCTAAACTTTTTCTCTTATAACTGCGCGAAAAGCATGTATTCTTGCTTATTACAGCGAAACAAGCTGTTTTAAACCGAAACGAGCTAAATCACAACACATCGGTATTACAAGTGTTCCACGTGATACTCGTCAAAACTTTTTCTCTTATAACTGCGCGAAAAGCATGTATTCGTGCTTAATACAACGAAACAAGCTGTTTTAGACCGAAACGAGCTAAATCACAAAACATCGGTTTTACAAGTGTTCCTCTGATACGCGTCTAAACTTTTTCTCTTATAACTGCGCGAAAAGCATGTATTCGTGCTTAATACAACGAAACAAGCTGTTTTAGACCGAAACGAGCTAAATCTGAACACATCGGTTTTACAAGTGTCCCTCTGACACGCGTCAAAACTTTTTCTCTTATAACTGCGCGAAAAGCATGTATTCTTGCTTAATACAGCGAAACAAGCTGTTTTAGACCGAAATGAGCTAAATCACAACACATCGGTTTTACAAGTGTTCCTCTGATACGCGTCAAAACTTTTTTCTCTTATAACTGCGCGAAAAGCATGTATTCTTGCTTAGTCCAACGAAACAAGCTGTTTTAGACCGAAACGAGCTAAATCACAACACATCAGTTTTACAAGTGTCTCTCTAATACGCCTCAAAACTTTTTCTCTTATAACTGCGCGAAAAGCATGTATTCCTGCCTAATACAGCGAAACAAGCTGTTTTAGACCAAAACGAGCTAAATCACAACACATCGGTTTTACAAGTGTTCCTCTGATACGCGTCAAATTTTTTTCTCTTATAACTGCGCGAAAAGCATGTATTCTTGCTTAATACAGCGAGACAAGCTGTTTTAGACCGAAACGATGTAAATCACAACACATCGGTTTTACAAGTGTTCCTCTGATACGCGTCAACTCTTTTTTCTCTTATAGCTGCGCGAAAAGCATGTATTCGTGCTTAGTCCAACGAAACAAGCTGTTTTAGACCGAAACGAGGTAAATCTGAACACATCGGTTTTACAAGTGTCTCTGTAATACGCGTCAAAACTTTTTCTCTTATAACTGCGCGAAAAGCATGTATTCTTGCTTAATACAGCGAAACAAGTTGTTTTAGACCGAAACGAGCTAAATCACAACACATCGGTTTTACAAGTGTTCCTCTGATACGCGTCAACTCTTTTTTCTCTTATAACTGCGCGAAAAGCATGTATTTCTGCTTAATACAGCGAAACAAGCTGTTTTAGACCGAAACGAGCTAAATCACAACACATCGGTTTTACAAGTGTTCCTCTGATACGCGTCTAAACTTTTTTTCTTATAACTGCGCGAAAAGCATGTATTCGTGCTTAATACAACGAAACAAGCTGTTTTAGACCGAAACGAGCTAAATCTGAACATATAGGTTTTACAAGTGTCCCTCTGACACGCGTCTAAACTTTTTCTCTTATAACTGCGCGAAAAGCATGTATTCTTGCTTAATACAGCGAAACAAGCTGTTTTAGACCGAAACGAGCTAAATCACAACACAAAGGTTTTACAAGTGTTCCTCTAATACGCGTCAAAACTTTTTCTCTTATAACTGCGAGAAAAGCATGTATTCTTGCTTAATACTACGAAACAAGCTGTTTTACACCGAAACGAGCTAAATCACAACACATCGGTTTTACAAGTGTTCCTCTGATACGCGTCTAAACTTTTTCTCTTATAACTGCGCGAAAAGCATGTATTCGTGCTTATACAACGAAACAAGCTGTTTCAGACCGAAAGAGCTAAATCTGAACACATCGGTTTTACAAGTGTTCCTCTGATACGCGTCTAAACTTTTTCTCTTATAACTGCGCGAAAAGCATGTATTCTTGCTTATTACAGCGAAACAAGCTGTTTTAAACCGAAACGAGCTAAATCACAACACATCGGTATTACAAGTGTTCCACGTGATACTCGTCAAAACTTTTTCTCTTATAACTGCGCGAAAAGCATGTATTCGTGCTTAATACAACGAAACAAGCTGTTTTAGACCGAAACGAGCTAAATCACAAAACATCGGTTTTACAAGTGTTCCTCTGATACGCGTCTAAACTTTTTCTCTTATAACTGCGCGAAAAGCATGTATTCGTGCTTAATACAACGAAACAAGCTGTTTTAGACCGAAACGAGCTAAATCTGAACACATCGGTTTTACAAGTGTCCCTCTGACACGCGTCAAAACTTTTTCTCTTATAACTGCGCGAAAAGCATGTATTCGTGCTTAATACAACGAAACAAGCTGTTTTAGACCGAAACGAGCTAAATCACAAAACATCGGTTTTACAAGTGTTCCTCTGATACGCGTCTAAACTTTTTCTCTTATAACTGCGCGAAAAGCATGTATTCGTGCTTAATACAACGAAACAAGCTGTTTTAGACCGAAACGAGCTAAATCTGAACACATCGGTTTTACAAGTGTCCCTCTGACACGCGTCAAAACTTTTTCTCTTATAACTGCGCGAAAAGCATGTATTCTTGCTTAATACAGCGAAACAAGCTGTTTTAGACCGAAATGAGCTAAATCACAACACATCGGTTTTACAAGAGTTCCTCTGATACGCGTCAAAACTTTTTTCTCTTATAACTGCGCGAAAAGCATGTATTCTTGCTTAGTCCAACGAAACAAGCTGTTTTAGACCGAAACGAGCTAAATCACAACACATCAGTTTTACAAGTGTCTCTCTAATACGCCTCAAAACTTTTTCTCTTATAACTGCGCGAAAAGCATGTATTCCTGCCTAATACAGCGAAACAAGCTGTTTTAGACCAAAACGAGCTAAATCACAACACATCGGTTTTACAAGTGTTCCTCTGATACGCGTCAAATTTTTTTCTCTTATAACTGCGCGAAAAGCATGTATTCTTGCTTAATACAGCGAGACAAGCTGTTTTAGACCGAAACGAGCTAAATCACAACACATCGGTTTTACAAGTGTTCCTCTGATACGCGTCAACTCTTTTTTCTCTTATAGCTGCGCGAAAAGCATGTATTCGTGCTTAGTCCAACGAAACAAGCTGTTTTAGACCGAAACGAGGTAAATCTGAACACATCGGTTTTACAAGTGTCTCTGTAATACGCGTCAAAACTTTTTCTCTTATAACTGCGCGAAAAGCATGTATTCTTGCTTAATACAGCGAAACAAGTTGTTTTAGACCGAAACGAGCTAAATCACAACACATCGGTTTTACAAGTGTTCCTCTGATACGCGTCAACTCTTTTTTCTCTTATAACTGCGCGAAAAGCATGTATTTCTGCTTAATACAGCGAAACAAGCTGTTTTAGACCGAAACGAGCTAAATCACAACACATCAGTTTTACAAGTGTTCCTCTGATACGCGTCTAAACTTTTTTTCTTATAACTGCGCGAAAAGCATGTATTCGTGCTTAATACAACGAAACAAGCTGTTTTAGACCGAAACGAGCTAAATCTGAACACATCGGTTTTACAAGTGTCCCTCTGACACGCGTCTAAACTTTTTCTCTTATAACTGCGCGAAAAGCATGTATTCTTGCTTAATACAGCGAAACAAGCTGTTTTAGACCGAAACGAGCAAATCACAACACAAAGGTTTTACAAGTGTTCCTCTAATACGCGTCAAAACTTTTTCTCTTATAACTGCGCGAAAAGCATGTATTCTTGCTTAATACTACGAAACAAGCTGTTTTACACCGAAACGAGCTAAATCACAACACATCGGTTTTACAAGTGTTCCTCTGATACGCGTCTAAACTTTTTCTCTTATAACTGCGCGAAAAGCATGTATTCGTGCTTATACAACGAAACAAGCTGTTTCAGACCGAAAGAGCTAAATCTGAACACATCGGTTTTACAAGTGTTCCTCTGATACGCGTCTAAACTTTTTCTCTTATAACTGCGCGAAAAGCATGTATTCTTGCTTATTACAGCGAAACAAGCTGTTTTAAACCGAAACGAGCTAAATCACAACACATCGGTATTACAAGTGTTCCACGTGATACTCGTCAAAACTTTTTCTCTTATAACTGCGCGAAAAGCATGTATTCGTGCTTAATACAACGAAACAAGCTGTTTTAGACCGAAACGAGCTAAATCACAAAACATCGGTTTTACAAGTGTTCCTCTGATACGCGTCTAAACTTTTTCTCTTATAACTGCGCGAAAAGCATGTATTCGTGCTTAATACAACGAAACAAGCTGTTTTAGACCGAAACGAGCTAAATCTGAACACATCGGTTTTACAAGTGTCTCTGTAATACGCGTCAAAACTTTTTCTCTTATAACTGCGCGAAAAGCATGTATTCTTGCTTAATACAGCGAAACAAGTTGTTTTAGACCGAAACGAGCTAAATCACAACACATCGGTTTTACAAGTGTTCCTCTGATACGCGTCAACTCTTTTTTCTCTTATAACTGCGCGAAAAGCATGTATTTCTGCTTAATACAGCGAAACAAGCTGTTTTAGACCGAAACGAGCTAAATCACAACACATCGGTTTTACAAGTGTTCCTCTGATACGCGTCTAAACTTTTTTTCTTATAACTGCGCGAAAAGCATGTATTCGTGCTTAATACAACGAAACAAGCCGTTTTAGACCGAAACGAGCTAAATCTGAACACATCGGTTTTACAAGTGTCCCTCTGACACGCGTCTAAACTTTTTCTCTTATAACTGCGCGAAAAGCATGTATTCTTGCTTAATACAGCGAAGCAAGCTGTTTTAGACCGAAACGAGCTAAATCACAACACAAAGGTTTTACAAGTGTTCCTCTAATACGCGTCTAAACTTTTTCTCTTATAACTGCGCGAAAAGCATGTATTCTTGCTTATTACAGCGAAACAAGCTGTTTTAAACCGAAACGAGCTAAATCACAACACATCGGTATTACAAGTGTTCCACGTGATACTCGTCAAAACTTTTTCTCTTATAACTGCGCGAAAAGCATGCTATTCGTGCCTTA